>NW_015557177.1:200327-233035 GCF_001515605.1 Sinocyclocheilus anshuiensis | reverse complement strand
AATTAAATACTTGCCAAAACAAAATAAAATCTGTACAAAATATAGTTTGTCAGACGGCATACGGCCTATGCAAACGTGACGCTGATGCATCCAACGAGAGAAATGCCCTTGCTCAGCTGTAAATTCATCATAGGTAAATCGCAATGCCAATGCACCGGCGTTAGAGTTTATCCGAGGATATGTCACGAACTGCCAAGCATTAGGTCTACATTTAAGTGAAAATGAATGGCAGGTAATATGCAGCTTTTTGTTTGAAACCAGTGTAGAACACAGATTCACACAAGGTCACATCACACCCCTGCAGCGTTTTTAGAGTTTATCCGAGGATATGTCACGAACTGCCAAGCATTAGGCCTACATTTAAGTGAAAATGAATGGCAGGTAATATGCAGCTTTTTGTTTGAAACCAGTGTAGAACACGGATTCACACAAGATAACATCACGCACCTGTAGCGTTTCTGTGCATGAAGAAAACCGAATAAAACTATATTGGGTACATAAAAAGGAATATATAGTCCTATAGACAAAATATATTTCACTTAAATCATTAACAGATTAACAAAACGAAAGAAAAAAATTGTCCTGAGTTTCGGATAATAACGCGCTCCGAAGTTCACAGGGAAAAAAACGAGACGGCAGAAAGCCGTTTTCTTTATTTTTTACTTTACAGTTTTGAATGATGTTTTGCTTCTATCTGTATGACCAACCAGCATTGGTATGACCATAAATTACCCATAACAGTTGGGAAAACAATGCAGTGATCGCGTCGTTGCCTCACACGCACATACAACAAATTTTAGCTAATTTGACATCGCAGCCTGTTCATTATCAAAATAAAATACAGTTAAAGAAATATAAAAATTTACACTGCTCAATTTAAATAGTCCGTAGTACAGTCTGCCATTCAGTGTGACCAGCGCTCCTCACTGCTGATATAGCCTATATGTGAAGGATGATGTTTTACGTCGATAATGCGAGTGAAGAAAAAAGCCTATAGTTTAATAATAGGTTAGCATCCAAATATTCAGTTTCGTTTTTAAATTATACTTTACAGTTTTGAATGATGTTTTGCTTCTATCTGTATGACCAACCAGCATTGGTATGACCATAAATTACCCATAACAGTTGGGAAAACAATGCAGTGATCGCGTCTGTGTCTTACACGCACATACAACAAATTTTTGCTAATTTGACATCGCAGCCTGTTCATTATCAAAATAAAATACAGTTAAAGAAATATAAAAATTTACACTGCTCAATTTAAATAGTCCGTAGTACAGTCTGCCATTCAGTGTGACCAGCGCTCCTCACTGCTGATATAGCCTATATGTGAAGGATGATGTTTTACGTCGATAATGCGAGTGAAGAAAAAAGCCTATAGTTTAATAATAGGTTAGCATCCAAATATTCAGTTTCGTTTTTAAATTAATTAGTTTTGGCTTGACGCTTATATTTAGCACAATTTTAGAGGACTTGTTGTGGAGAGAAGGGAACTAAAATAGCCTAATTGTGTTTGTACTGTAACACCCCTCAGTTAACAAGCCATATGAGGACCTATGGACCTTTCCCCCGAAATGTGTAACACCCCAAGTTGTCTGTGAACGAGGCCCAGGACCCTGGTTACCATGGCAACCCTGACACCAGATAGATTTTACGACCTAATGGCATGTGGAGAGGCCTCCCCCTCTCACTGCATGTTCCATAGGAAGAGAGACAGTAAAAATGGACTCTTTCCTAATTAATCCATAAGAAAACCTTTCTTTGAGTGAACACACATATCCTTCAGGAAGGAGCTCGTCCGTTTTGTTGGGTAGAGAGCGGAGGTTCGCCAGATGGATGCTAGGCAACGGCGTCCTGAATCCACGCTGCCTGAGCTTCACGAGGGCGCCACCTCGCTTCCCCCGTCTGCGCATCCTGAAGCGCTTGATCAGCGCCGCAGCTCCCCCGATTACAATGTCCAGCAAAACATCAGAATAATCGAAAACCGGTGAAATATCGGGTGGTGTGTACTTCCGAAACTGATTGCAGGGATATAACTAAAGACAAGACAAACTAACAAAAACATAAAAACAACTGCGGAGCACGCCACGGAAGCAGCCATCACTGTCGGCGCCATCGTACTTTTTAAAGGAGGTGTTTAGTCACACCGCGGCTGAGATATCCGTGCATGACCAGCTCTTCCGTATCCGTCAAGGCAAGGCCTCCGTGAGCGAGTATGCCATTAAATTCCGCACTCTGGCGGTGGCGAGTGGATGGAACGAAGTGGCCTTACTGACTGCGTTCTGGCAAGGGCTAAACGCAGACATTCGCCTTCAAATGGTGATATTTGACGACACCGTGGGATTAGAGAGTTTCATTCAAAAGGCTATCAAGATCGCCCAACACCTCCTGGCCTGTACCCACGATCCAGCCACCCGCCTCACCGAGCACATCCGGCTCCAGCACCAGAACCCATGCAAGTGGATTCGTACCATCTCACCCATGCGGAGCGTTCACGGAGGATAACCACCGGACTGTGTCTGTATTGTGGGGAGCAGGGACACTTGATTCGCTCGTGTCCTATCCGTCCCTCACGACCCTCGGTGAGTACTATCCAGCTCAGCCCTCAAATTTCTACCTTGACTAGAATGACTGTATCATTAATTGCATCTCACCGATCCCTTTCAGCGCAAGCCCTTGTAGACTCTGGTTCTTCGGGGAACTTCATATCCCGCAACACACTCCACCGCCTTCAACTACGACCACTGAAACATGCCCATGTCCTCAATATCCTCACCATCCAGGGAAAGCCGTTGGGTCGTGGGAAGATCCAACTATGCTCCCCCACCATCACGCTCCGCATAGGGTGCCTTCATGAGGAAACCATCTCGTTTCTGGTGCTGGAGAATTCCACAGCGGAAATCATCCTGGGGCGCCCCTGGTTAACCCAACACGCACCCATCATTAACTGGAGCACCAACGTTATGAAGTTATTATGAAGTTATTCACTGGAGTGAGTACTGTCAGCAGCACTGTATGTCCCAAGTTCTTCCCCTGTCACCTGGTTTCCTCCCTGTCTGTGCCACCTCCATCGAGAGCCCTGAACCCACGGAACCACACAACATTCCCTGGGAATAGCGTTCCAGGATGTGTTCAGCAAGCGGGCCGTGACGAAACTACCACCTCATCGGCCGTGGGACTGCGGAACCACACAGCATTCCCTGGGAATACCGGGCGTTCCAGGATGTGTTCAGCAAGCGGGCCGCAACGAAACTACCACCTCATTGGCCGTGGGACTGTGCCATAGATTTGCTGCCTGGAGCTCAACTCCCTAAGGGTAGGGTGTACCCTTTGTCCATCCCGGAGCAAGGAGCAATGGAGGAGTATATTAAGGAGGCTCTCCAGCAAGGCTTCATCCGGCCCTCCACCTCACCGGCCGCTTCAAGTTTCTTCTTTGTGGGCAAGTAGGACGGAGGTTTGCGGCCCTGTATTGATTACCGGACCCTCAACTCGCAAACCGTCAAGTATCCATATCCCCTTCCACTGGTGCCGGCCGCCCTCGAGGAACTTCGTGGAGCTCGTATCTTCTCCAAGCTGGATCTGCGAAGCTCCTATAACCTCGTTCATATCTGCCATGGTGACGAGTGGAAGACCGCCTTCATCACGCCCACCGGACACTATGAATACTGCGTTATGCCGTATGGCCTATCCAACTCACCTTCCGTCTTCCAGGGATTCATGAACGAGGTGTTCCTGGAGTTCCTCCATCATTCTGTGATCGTGTATATCGACGACATCCTGATTTACTCCCGGAACCTGGCCGAACATCGCCACCACTTGGAGCAGGTCCTTCAACAACTGAGAAAATACCATCTCTATCTCAAGCTGGAGAAGTGCGAGTTCCACCTTACCACCGTCAAGTTCCTCAGCTATGTCATCAGCCCTCAGGGCATCCAGATGGATGACAAAAAGGTCCAAGCCATTCACCTCTGGCCACAACCCAAGACCGTTAAGGAACTCCAACGCTTTCTAGGATTCTCAAATTTCTACCGGCATTTCATCCACCATTTCAGTCAGCACACAGCCGCCCTCACGTCTATGCTCCATAATAAGCCCAAGTCTCTGTCGTGGATGCCCACCGCCCTCCAGAGCTTTGAAGAATTAGTCCCATCCACTCTCCGCAATACCCTTCTGGACTCGCTGCATTCCTCTCCGGGCTCTGGACATCCGGGCAGCCAGCAAACCCTCTCGCTCCTCGAATCCCACTATTGGTGGCCGCTATGGCGCAAGAAGTCCGGCGCTTTGTCCAAGGATGCTCAGTCTGCAGACACCTACCACAAGGTAAACTGGTTCCACTGATCATACCCCATCGACCCTGGTCCCACCGTGGTGTGGATTTTGTGACTGATCTCCCTCCTTCCAACTCCCATACCTGCATCCTGGTGGCCATAGGCACGTTCTCAAAGGCCTGCAAACTCATACCTATGAAAGGACTACCCACCGCCTTTGAGACCGCAGAACTCCTCTTTCAACATGTCTTCTAAAACTTTGGGCTACCTGAAGACATTGTATCAGACCGTGGGCCACAGTTCATCTCCAGGTTCTGGCGAGCCTTCTTCCAACTCCTCGGAGTTTCTGTCAGTTTATCATCTGGATATCATCCCCAAGCTAATGGCCAGACTGAACATAAGATCTAAGAGATTAGGAGATACCTGCGATCCTACTGCCATGGCCACCAGTACAACTGGAGCCGTTTCCTGCCCTGGGCCGAGTATGCACAGAACTCACTACAGCAAAGTACTACCGGCCTGACACCTTTCCAGTGTATACTCAGCTTCCAGCCAACGCTGTTTCCCTGGTCAGGTGAACCATCGGACATTCCAGCTGTGAACCATTGGTTCCGAGAGAGCGAGAGGGTCTGGGACTCAGCACATGTCCATTTCCAGCAGGCAGTTCGGAGACGCCAAGCGCAGGCCGATGTTCACCGCCGCCCTACTCCACAATACCAGCCGGGAGATAGGGTGTGGTTATCCACACGGGACATTCGTCTCCGACTGCCTTGCCGCAAGCGGAGTCCTACCGTATCGCACCTACCTTCCATGTCTCACTGCTCAAACCCTGTGTTCACCTATGTCTGCTTCTTCCCCAGGGCCTGACAAATCCGGCGTACCTCCTCCTCCCGAAATTGTGGAAGAGGAGACCATCTACAGAGTCAATTCACTTCTAGACTCCCGGCGTCGAGGCGGCAGCCTAGAGTATCTCGTGGATTGGGAGGGATTCGGCCCCGAAGAGAGATCATGGGTTCGTAGAGATGATGTGCTAGATCCCTTACTCCTCAGTGACTTCCATGATCGTCCCGCTTTAAAGGGTCTACTTTTATTTGTGTACACTCACAATATCAACAAAACATTGTGCTTTTGCAAAATAAAGAAAATAAACAGGGTGTGCTTTTAGCCGTCTCATTCTCCACGCATATCTGTTTGAAACGCGTCACTAAAATGAACTGAAACTCCGCGAATATTTGACACACACACATGACAGATAGATCTATAGAAAGCTTAACATGTCTACTTTTAAACGAAGTAAGTCATGACGAAAACAAATATTATGTGACAAAGTAATCAGTATGAAACCAACGTGATGTCAAGTCTTGGCTGTCGCCCTCATTATCGCTAATGTGACCACGCCCACGCGCTTTTGTTATTACAATCCTCCACGTGAAACACGCGCATGTAAATGCCCACATCACAGCAAACAAAGCAAGACTTTTCCTCACGTTCATCTCGGCTACTTTGCTTCTGGAAGAAGACGCGCTGAGAAAAATAAGACAGAAAGAGCTTTGGATTTTCCTCAGAACGCGCCGGCGTGATATTCAGTGGAGGATGTTAACCTTACAGTAGTGCTCAACACTGTCAGACTTTCAAAATCCTTCATCACTTGAATTAAGATGATAAAATTTGAACATCCACCACAAAATCAGACTTTAGTACCACCTTTTACTTTGAGATTGATCTGAAGTTCAATTCAGATTTAAAATCATAAGAAATAGTTAACTTTTTTTTTAAACCAAATCTTTGCATAACTACAGGAAACACTGCATCTAACAATGGTTTGGCAAAAAATAGTTAATTAAAAAAAATAAAAGCATATGCATCAACTCAAATATGGTTATCTAATAAGCATGTGTCTGTAATTTCCACGAGGGGCGGACTGGGAAAAAAATTTCAGGCCGGGAAATCTCACACTCATACACCCACAACAAATTCTGAAACATGGACAACCCTATTTTTTGTATGGACCTCACATACATTTTTTTTAAAATCCTTAGGTTGGGGACATTAAAAATAATTAAAAGTTCTCTCCTGAACTGCACCTTCACTTCCATTTTTCTTTTCAGTCTCTTTATTTTGCCCTGATATCTATCTCACATGACTTTAATACTCAAGCTTTAACAAAACTATACTTTCTAAATTGCCTATACATATTTAAACCAAAAATGAATTAGCATTCACCCAATGTTCATTCATTTTTTAATGTATTGGATAAAATATGTTGAAGACATTAAAATGTACCGCATAACAGAGCTGACCCTTAAAGCGCTGCTCTAACCTGTAAATTTATAACTGTTTATTCCCCTCAGTGAATAGGGAATGATGGATTATCTCCAGCAATAGAAACAATTTTTTCAAGGCGAGGATGGAGCACGTCTAAATAAAGCATTGACCTCCAGGCCAGGGTACCTAAACAAACACTTTCACGGTCAGGAGACCAAGAGGTCAACAGATCTAGTTTAAGCTGTGGTAACCCTGTGACCCCACAACGGGAAATCTTCCAAATGGCTGACTCACAGTGAAGTATTCTTCTCTCCTGTTCCCTTCATTGTTTCTTACAGTCTCTTTTTTCTCATTCTCTTTTCCCTCAACCTTTGTCTCTCTTTTCCCCAGCCTTTTCCACATGCCATTTTCATTTTCTTTCTCATTGCCTTTTCCTTGCTTGCTTGTTTTGCAGCATGAGAATAGAAGAATACAGAAATGCACAACAGGAAAGAATTATAAGCAGAAGACATCTGAAACTCAATTAGGCTAATTTGAATACCTCTCCTCGTTAATGAAATTTACTGAAAGCTGGATCAATCTGAAGAAAAAAAGATGAAATTTACTGAATAAAAAAACTAAACTAAAAGAATGCAATTAGATTTATCAACACAGACCTATATTTAAAGCCCTGCATTTACAAATGTGTATCTATAATGACATTAACAATGTGAATTCATGCATAATGAACATCTCTGTGATTTGAATTGATTGTGCAGTACAACAATGAAGGGCATCATATTGTTGAAGGTTGTATATCTTTGTCTCTTCATTTCTCTTGTGCCTGTCTGTGTCTGATACGCTTGTTCTCCATCTCTTCCTTCTGTTCGCTCTTCTTTTCCTTTTCACATACCAAAAATAGCTTACAGAAGTGTTTATTTGCCAGAGATCATGCAGAGCTCCCTCAACACGCTGTATCCTCATTTCTTGTCCTCCTTGCAAAGATCTTGCTGAAGTGGATAAATGGGCTAGACCAGTGAACAAGAAAACTAGGGTTAGTCTTGTTTGAAGAATCCTCAGGGTACGGGCATGTGCATGGAGCCCAAGATCAAATGAATGCAATTGTGATGATTATTCGTTCCATATGAAAGTTTCATGAGGCAGTTTAAAAGATGTGAAGTCAGTGTGGTTTAGCCAGAGGTGATGCCTCTGGTTGCTTTAAAGGTTCTTGTGAAACCATATTTAGATGACTTTATCTGTAGAGCTGCAGCAGAACAGCACCTGGAAAGACCAAGCTTTCAGTTTCATGCCATGTTTTAGTTGCCAGTTGTAAAACTGTGCTGAGCATGTTCAGACAGCAAGTCATTGTATTGTGCATTTTGTGCTTTTATATAAATAATTTATTAACAATTAAATAATTGAATAATACAAATCTGTTTTGATTTCTAAAATTCCATTAAAATATATATATATTTTTTCTAATTATAATTTCTAAGAATAATTAGCATTTTTCAGTAAGGCAAAATATGCATAATGTATTTAGCTAAATCATTGATCAATTGTTTCCTTTATTTTAACTCAACATACATTTGAACATTATTTCCATTTCAAGTGCTTTGGCAAGTGCTCCATCTTTGTTTATTTTGCAATTTGAGATTAATCATATGGTGGCCTTTATTCTCACAACCTAAATCTTGCCAAATAATCATATCTATTCATTTAGAAATAATTGTGTATTTCTGCTTCTAATTTCGCTGAAACGCCGACTGAGACTCGGTTCACCTGTTATTTAGCCTCTCTGCACTCGCATAGAGCCCCTTCTCTCCTCCACTCATGATTTCCTGTAATGGTATTTGCATGAGAAATTAGATACCATCTTTCTAATTAAGCTCATAAGCATAATCTCATTGCTCTTATCAATTTTGCTGTACATGAGTTCAAAAACCACACCAACATCAGTGGGGAGAGGCATCACAAAGCCAAAACCCATAATGCTTATCTTTTATCTGATATTAATGTGAATATGTGCATGAGAAATGGAAAAACGTGTGTGGTTACTAAGAGAGCAGTTGCTACTTAAGTTTTTATATTTTATTTATTTTTCATGCTGCTTTTTACAATAAAAGCAGCTTTACAGGAAAATAGTGCCTTAAAGCCCCCAGTGAGCAAGATATTTAGGGGGATGAGAAAGAAGCCTTTGGAGGAACTCAGCAGGTGGACCTCAACTCCTCAGGCACAGATTTAAATAAATGTGCATATGCAAAACTAGTTACATATGTTTAGTAATAGTCATGTTTATTTAATAGATGAGTTAATGTGTTATTAATTGTCATATTTGTCAGCTGAAGCGATGCAGGAGGTGGTCAGCGAAGCATCCATCACTGTATGGGTGTAGTTGGCGCAAGGTCTGGCACAAAGTAGAAAAATCAGTTTGGAATGGAGAGTAACACAGATTTAACAAATCAGTTGCATCTGTTGTTTATTAATTCTGTGTTGCCAGAGGAAAGGCTTACAGTAAACCATTTTTAAATCATATGTATCTCATTATGATATTGACAGCCTAAGCTTTATGTCACGTCACTAATCCTGGTTTACTGAAAACGGTCTATTCACTGGGAATTTCATTGTGAAAATCCAATTTAATGGGTTGCATTTACCATGAAATACATTTGAATATTTTATCTATCACATACTTTCTTGGTATTCTCACCGGAACAATTTTTAATCAACTCCGTGATATGAAGTAATTTTATGGAGACCTTTTAGACATTATGTTCAGACGCATAACAAAATGGGTTTGTGTATTAGGCATACATAAAAAGTGTCTTAGGGTGCTTTCACACCTGGCCTGTTGTTTCGGAACCTGACGCGTTTCCCCCCTTAGCTCGGTTCGTTTGGGCATAGTTTGGGCATATGTGAACACGGCAATCGCGCTCGGATCCGCGCCAAAACAATCGGTCCGAGATCGCCTGAACGAGGTGGTCTCGGCTCGATTGGAAACGAACTCTGGAGCGGTTCGGTTGTAGTGAGAAAGCAATCCGAACGGACCAACGAACCAGGCTATATCTTAATGTATAATGGTTAATTACGTAAGTTCCGTGAAAAGCATTAGCTTTGTTGTTTTGCTAATACTTCAAAATGAACCTGTGAATGTCTGTGGGTGAGCACGTCTTCGCCATTCAAAATCAAAGCGCACTTTTTCATTTTATAATGCCGTCTTATTGCTCTTCTTCCTAGTATGTGCATTTTAAAAATGTTTTCCCGATGAATCCTGGACTCCTGCTCAAAGTGATAAATTAATATAACGACATCTACAAAAAAACAAAAAAAAAAAAACAACAATAAGCCCGAAGTTGTTGTCGTTCCATCCTGACGGATGACAGCCGTGACAGCCAAGTGGAATCCCGGAAAATAAACCGTGGAACTTTGACCAATGAGAGAACCGTTTACTCGCGCATGAATTGTATTAACAAATTTGGTCCGTTTAGAAACATTCCCATATGAAAGCAAACCGCACCAAGAATAAAAAGCAACATTGTAATAATTTTAATACCCGTTTCGGAACAAAGCAATCGATCTACAGGTGTGAAAGCACCCTTATATCATTTGGTACTACACTGCATGGGTGTCACTTGTCTTTAACAAGAACAACAGATATGAAATGTTCACTTTTGTAAACAGCAGCACTAGATTTATGATGAAGTATATTGAATGTTTTAATGATCCAGGATGTGGTTAATCACAGAGAATCGTAAGTTCCTTTTGAATGTAATCAACCTCATTATCAACTTCACATCACAAAGCACTGTCTCACTTGGGAAGCATTCAGAGTTAGTCTATTGTGATCATATATGCCTTTCATCTGCTTTATGAAGAGTCCTTTGTAATATTAAGCCTCAATGCTGAATGTTAACGATGTATGGTTTCACTTCACTGCCTAACTAAAGGGGCAATTTAGTACTTTTGTGCTCATTTAACACATTTTACACATTAAGAGAGATGTTTTTGTAAAGAGTCATCTGAATGGTGTACACACACATCAGAAGAAGATTGTAAAAAATGTTAAATTACAGTATGTATGATGCAGGTAACCCTATTGTATTTCACCATGTTAAAATGATGTGTACCGGACAGAATCTTAAAGTTAGGGCTGCACAATTAATCAAATTTTGAATCGCAATTACAATTACGGATGCCACAATTACATAATCGTTCAAAGCAGCAATTAATCGCCCAAAGTCCACTTATGTTATTCAGCATCCTTAAGATGCTTTTTTCTTTCTTTCTACATGTTATCTTAAGGGTTTTTCCATTGTTTTAATTTTAGTTTTAGTATAACATTATAATACCATGCATATTTTTACCTTTTTATTTAAAGAGAAACCAATCCGATGTATAGTTGACATTTGAGGCTTAATACTATAGAAAAGCAATAAAAGTTGTTCAGTTAGTGTTTTCAGCTTGTTTATTTTCATATAAAAATATGGCATGCAGTTGCTTCAAACAAAGGTGTAAACGTCATTCATTTAATCGCAAATTAATAATCGCAATTACAATTTCAAAGGAATAATCGACAATTATGATTTTTGTCATAATCGTGCAGCCCTAGCTCAGAGTGTAACAGTCAGGTTTTTAAATGTCTATCTAGATATTTTAGTTATTTCAGTAAACTTAACCTAAATGAAAAATTAAAATATAGACTGCTCTCTAAAAGTCACAAGTATCAGTATAATTTACATACATTTTACTGGTTGGATTGCTGATCATGTTAATCAAGGCATAATTTATATTAAATTCAGGTGCATTCAGTAGTTCTTTAGCTAGCAGTCAGTCTTCTTTACCCTTGTGGTATTCGTTCTTCAAGTACAAAAATAACTTCTACTTCTTTAAAGTACTTCTTTGTGTACTTAAAGTACAGATACCACAATGGTTGTGGTAGAACGTTGATTCTAACGCCAGCTAAAGAACTACTGAATGCATATGAATTTAATATAAATGATGCCTGGGTTAACATGTCCAGCAATAATCAAATCAATGAAACAGGCAATTTCGTAACACATTTTTCATGATAAAAATGCAGACCTTTTTCTATGCAGGATATGTGCAAATGACTTCCATTTCACATAGATTGCACTGATTTGCAAGTGTGATATTGCTTAAGCATCCCATTTGTAATAGAAAATGCGTTTTGTTATTACACATGAGAAGTTCTTCACATCCTTCACATTCAAACCAAAGCTATTTAAAATAAGCAATCTGTTTATCTACCGTATCGTTGAATGCACTCATTATTCATTATCTTTTATCTATTGAATAATGAAAAAGCTAGTCATCCATCAGAAAGCGCCTTCAGTTTTGGTTTGGGCTGTGAGTTGAATTGTGAAAAAGTTTTCCTTAGCAGTTATTACAAAATTACACATTTTACTAACAAATTGTATTCTGGCCCAGTGCGAACCATCTAGAACACTTTAGACAAATTAAACCAAAGGTACATTGCTGCGAAAAGAGTCATTTTGAAGTCACTGCAGCTCATTCCAGGTGACAGATACATTTCACTTCTTGCCACTGCCCTCATTGCGTCTAAGTTCTCCGCGCGTCGTGTTCAGCTCGGCACTCATTTCCCACAAGCATCTGTTGTGCTGTGCAGTTGTACTCTCTCTAATGTTAGCAGCCTGCCTCAAGAAACATCCTGCCTTTATTAATATATCAGCATAGAGGAGAAATGGGCCTGCTCCTCAAACAGATGCAATAACACAGGGATGAGGCGTTCTACCAAAAAAACAAAAAACAAACCCAAGACATGCACACAGGACTTCGGCTCTTTGTACATTACATCAGTGTTTTCATGGCTGTCTCCCCTCGGAGCAAAGATTGACTTGAAATTGAATATTAAGCTGTTGGATGAACATGTTTAATGTTCTCACAAAATGAAAGGATCACCCATTATGAGTTTCAAAGCCAATGGCTCACACTAGATCTGCGGAGAGACACGGTGCATGAGAGCAAAACAAATGTTTGTCTGCAAATTAATTAAAAAAATTGCCAAATGTTGCTTCTGTGGGGCTAGGTCGGAAGAGACTATTGGCGCAGCCTGACAACGGTTGTGTTTTGTAATTTTTTAAATTTTCTTATTTGGATTATAATGTCACATCACGCTGAGACTCACGCTCAGAAAATTAGCCCGATAATTCATAAAGTGTTCTGGGTGCGACTGGCTCGTGTTGCCCTCGTTTGAGGTAAACACGACGAGAGACATCAATGACACCGTGCTTTAATCTTTCTGCTGATTAATTTCACCCTCACCTGAAAAAAAAAAAAAACGAGCTAGTTAAGGAAACTTTTTTTTCCTCCCGTTTTGCGGTTTCAAAATAGCTGATGCAAAATAATGAGTCTGGGTTTAATTAGCAAGAGCTACTTTCACAGGAGATAAACAAGTAAATGATTAAATCCGTTGATGGTCTCGTTGGATAGAGAGGCTGCCGCATCCGACTCCGCCGATCTCTGTTGCCATGGAGACAGCCAGTGACTGCCGGTTTCTCTCCATTCAGCACGTTCGTTGGATCGTTTCAGGCGATGGTTGTGGATACCTGGCTGCGGCGCTCTGTGAGCTTTTTGCTAAAAACAGAAGGTGTGAGATGCACTACATCGATCGCACGGTTACGGGCAGATACTCTCTGATCAAATGACAGGGTGACATTCAGATTTTATTCAGAAACCGTTTTTCTTCTCAAGACCTCAAGCAAAACAGACAAAAATACAGAGCTGGGCTGAGATTATAGAACAGCAATTATTGGAAAAAAAGCTTCTGCATTACCATGTTTTGCATCTTTATTTTCGTCACTCGGTATGTCATATACATGGAATATATGACATACATATAGTTTTGACATCTATTATATATATTTTTTCTTTACAGTAGAGAAACAACATTGAGATGACACACTATTTGGTTTCTAAATTGAAGCTTTTTGTTAAATATTGGCATATAAATCCTCTCCAATACCTCTTTAGATCAACATCCCACCAAAGTCTTCGTTCTCTCGCATCTATTCACATTGTGTCATCAGGAAGTCAGAGTTTTAAATTGGGTTGTCAGTAGTTGTACTTCACAATGCAGTAAAATAGTTCCAAAAGTAAGTGTCTTGCACTAGCGGGGACATTCCAGCCCCATCCACACAGACGTGGAGTTTCCAAAGCAATCTTTGCGTTTATCCAATCAGCTTTTGGGATATGTGAGGCAGGCCACACCTCTAACCCCGTCAGAAAACGAGCTGTCTTTTTCGCCCCCCACAAACGGGGTTTGTAAACCATCATCCTGCTGTCCTTCCCCGAAAGCAGAGCGGCCCTCCTGTCCTCTGGAAGCCTTAGACAGCAGGCTGGCGGCGTACTGCGTGGTTTTTGCCCCTGATCCCAGTACGGTCATAGAAATGACAGTTTTTGCTCTTCTGGAGCTTCTGCCTGATCCCAAGGCTGTTGTGTAGGTAACAAGGCTTTTGTGTTTGATTTGGCCCCTTGACATCAGTGCAGACTCGGAGCAGGTGAGTGTCTGTGGATCCGGCACCGCCACAGCGGAGCTGGCAAGTGATCGGCTGGAATTTGCCATTGACTCCGCCTCAGACTCAGGATTGATTAGGTTGTAGCTGGAAGAACCCCTACCCCCGTTATGAAGCTTGTTCCCGCCCCCCTCCCCAAAATCAGGTCCCTGAACGGAGGGGATAATGGGTACGGAGTGGGCTCGGAAAGAAGGGGGAGGAAAGGTCGTTCCCTGGTCAAGACGAGTGCACGGAACGTCAGTGTAGCCCATCTTTCCTTTGGAATGGGCGGAGAGCATAATTTGCATATTCAGGTTGCAACGGCTTTGTTGATTGCTGTCTGAGTGAGACTGGCATCTAGAGGACAAGAAACCAAGAGAATTAGTATTTACATCTCATTATCCATTACACTGATTCTGTCTGTTACACTCGAAAGAAATCGCTTGGCCACTGAGAATGTTCTGAAAACAATTTTATAACAAAAAAACAATCACAGCAGTGATCAAATTATTTGTAGGTGGTGGGAATTTTGAATCTCAGTGTAATTACGTATAATCTGCAGCTTGGGCTGTGTGCCTGTGGTAGCATAAATTATGCGTTTGTCATAGATTTAAGTAGGGCTGGGTGAGATGGCCAATCACAGCTTTGTTACTTTCAAGTTTAAAGGCAGATCTTTGCTACTACGTGAAAATTGTAGAAACCAGACTGTTAACTGGGTTTAAACTATGGTCAGAACATTTCAAACAATTCACGCCTTCATGTTCTAATGAGAGATATTGTTTCAAATCTTGAAAAAGGTTTGTGTTGCCTGACTCTGACCCCTACTGTATCTGCAGCACAGTTTGCAGTGCAGACTGCAATATTAATAATGTTACGTTTTTTATCTCTTAGAAATACAAAGTTGACAGTAGCTTGAGTTATGAGGCAGATGTAAATTCTTTTTTTTTTTTAAACAGTAACATCTGTAAAATTGTAACATTTTTATATGGTGAAATTTAAATATTCTGACTGTTTGAGTTTTACCTTTAACCATTGATCTTCCAAAGTAGCATACATTTAGATCATGATAACCAGTGTTGGGGAAAGTTACTTTTAAAAGTAATGCATTACAATATTGCGTTACTTCCTAAAAAAGTAACTAATTACGTTACTTAGCAGATATTTTCTTGTAAATTAAAAAAGTAATGCGTTACTTTACTAGTTACTTGAAAAAAGTAATCGGATTACATAACTCGCATTACTTGTAATGAGTTACCCCCAACACTGATGATAACCACAGTTAAAATCACACACATAGCATCTAAATACAATGGTATAAATGTAACTATATGGTTTCTAGGTATTTGTATGAAAAACAGTAGTCTAAATATATATAATATTATAATATATGAATATAAATATCCCACATTTATGCCACAATACCAATAATTATCATTATCGCTTTATCGCCCAGCCCTGGATTTAAGCCATTCCCATCAAAGCTTGTGTATTCTTCACCCAGACCTACGAGTTTATGAAGACTACGCTACTTCATTTAGCTGTGGTTTTGATCTGCAGAAGGCGACAGCTTATCGAATCCAGCACACCTTGTGGTGACAAACCTAAAAACCTTTTGGTATTTTGCTGGGAGACTGCCGTGGAGTAACATTCAGATCTTGCGGCGTGACCCAAGCGGGTTATCTAGGGTTTGTCAGATGTAGAATCACAGGAAATGTTGTGGGTTTCTCGATGTCGAGGTTCAAACTGGCACAGTTATCACCCTCTTATCTAAACTTTGACATGATGACATTTAAATACAGCTTTGCAAGAGCACCAAATCATTCTTGCTTCTGGTAAAAAAGTGAATATAAAAGCATCAGACACACAAAAATGCTGTTTTGTTGTTGAATAAAGTCGTTTTCTTTTGCGCACAAAAAGTATTCTCGTAGCTTTGTATAATTGCGAATGAACCACTGATGTCACATGGATTATTTTACAGATCTCCTTGCTACGTTTCTGGACTTTCAGTTGCGTTGCTGTCTATGCAGGGTCAGACAGCTCTCAGATTGCATCAAAAATATCTTAATTTGTGTTCCGAAGATGAACGAAGGTCTTACAGGTTTGAAACGACATGAGGGTGAGTAATTAATTATTTTTGGGTGAGCTAACCCTTTCAATTTATTAAGCAAAAGTCAAGCTAACCCAGCAGACTTTACAAAAAAAATAAAACACAGAGAGCCCTGCTGCTGACACACTGGGAAAAAGAAAAAAAAACCCTTCTCTAAGTATGCTAGTACGTATGTGCTGGATCACAGCTCTTAAATGATTCTCCAAGCTCAAAGCTGCACTGTTTAAGAATGTAAATTATGGAAATAGGTCAAACAGAGAGAGTTTGGCAGAGAGTGGAGTTTACAAGTCACTGTGAAGCTGGATCAAGTTGGCATGGTAATGAGAACATTGCTTGGAAATTCAAGAGTAAGTGCTACTTGCACACATACACCCTACTTAACTGAAGGACATTATTCCTGCCATGGGCCCTGTCAATGAAATTCAGTTTCACTCTCTGACTATATATTGTATGTTCCTTAGAAAAAACACATTCGAGTCTGGATCTGTTTCTAGACCAGTTCTATACAGAATAATTCCACAGTTATGGTCTTATCCTTAACATGTGTTTTTTTTTTCCAATTATGGGCACTTTTGGTCCTGTGACCCTGACTTTATTTGTCTACTAACAATGTCAAATAGTGTTTATGCACTACCTTCCAAAAGTTTGGGGTCTCTTATGCCTGCCAAGAATGCATTGTCTTAATAAAAATACAGAAAAAAAACAGTAATATTGTGATATATTATTACAATTTAAAATAATTGTTTTCTATTTTAAAATGTATTAAAATGTAATTTATTCCTGTAATGGCCAAGTGTCAAAGTGTCAGATGATCCTTTAGAAAACATTCGACTATGCTAGTGTGACTTAAAGGTACAATATGTAATTTTCGCCGCTAGAGGGCGCGTATTCAAACTAAACAAAGAGACAAAGGCGTAGTTTGATGATGCCGTGACTGAGTGTGGAATCATGGGAGTTGTCGTCTTCATCCCCACAGCCGATGCAATCCGACGGGACTCGGGCAGAAATCATGATCATGGATGAGCTAATGATTTATTAATGTAGTAGAATGAAGCAGGGTGAGGCTGAAAGCCGTCGAAGCGAAACGAGGCCGCTGAACGAGCGTGACACACGGCTCGAAAGCAGCGGAGCTTTTATTATGCCACAGTCGACCGCTTCCGCTCCTTCCGGTCGTGCGTATGTGGGGAAAAAAAAGCAGTGCTGTTTAATCAAACTAGATACATTTGAAAGTTCTGTTATAATGCTACTCTGTACGGTCGTCACCAGTCTATTAAAACACACAACATATTAAAGCGTCTTTGGTGTTTCCATGTTTTCTACAAAACAAAACCGGAAATCGAGGGGTTATAACGTCATTGGCAGGCGACACAATGACACTATGGACACGGTCCGTGTCTCTAGTTAAAATTCTTATTTCTTATTGCCTTTAATATATTTGTGGAAACCATGATCATTTTTAAGGATTCAATGATAAAGAGAAAGCTGAAAATCTTAGAAATATTTTGTAACATTATAAATGTTTTTGATGTCACTTTTGATAGTTAAATGATAGTGATGGAAATCATATATTTATTTATTTTTTATAGCTAGCCTTTTTATACAGTATATATTATAATTGCACACAGTTTTTTGTACATTGATACAATTAAAAGATAAATATTCTGTTAAGTAAGTGATATTTACCTATTTTAGTTTTTTTTTCATATCTTGTTTATATCAAGCATGCTCTACACTGACACTGATCTCCATTGGTAACCAAATACATGAACTTTTGATAAAAATTTTAAAATTGTTGTTATGGTGGCCATGACAATTTCTCAAAGACATTTTCACAAAATAAATTGTGAAAGTGTTTATATTTATTTCATCTTTTGTTTAGGTCATTTTTGAAGTTAAATCAGTGAAATAAAAAAACAATCGGATATTTTTGTTTTCGAAAGTCTGAAACAAGGCTAAAAATGATGAAAGCATGGTAAAAAGTTTTCAAGAGAGTTTTAATGACTGTCATAAAAAAAAGAAAAAAAGTTGAAATCTGTCAGTTTTGATTAAAAAAAAAATCAACCCCTGGGACATAGAAGTACCACAAACATCTGAAGTGTCTGAGAAGAGAAATCATTGCAGTCATTGCATTGTTTGTTTGTCGCATTTTGCATTTTATTGCTCACCTTCTCAAAGATTGTGGCATCACCTCATTCACCTCCACTTCCTGGAGATGTTTATAGGAGTGAAGAGAATCTCGAGATCCTCCACTGAGATGATGGCCTGCTCTAGAGATTGGCGGGGTCCACTTTGAGACGGCTTGATAATTGGTTACCTTGTGTTTTAGGGCAGGGCTTGAGGAGAACGAGCAGCTTCTGTAGAAACAGAAAAAAGCTTCTGAAGTGAGGAGAAAAAGATCATATTTATTTCAAACATTTCATATGAGACAGCCTTAGATTAGCACATGGCTCTAATGCTAGAATTTATGATAATTAATTCAGGCCTTGTTGTTGTAAATAACTATTGTGAAAAACTGATTCCACCATAATTCGGAAATGTAAATTTTCATGGTTGCTACCAGTTACAATTATTATAATTCTTTTAAGTGGTTCATTTTTGAGGTGAACATATGGTGCCATATTGAGCGCTGATTAAATTTCTTTCTCCGTTTCTTTCTCTTCTGTGGAGAGGGACGGAGTGTCAGAAGTTTTACAATAGATGTGAAGCTCTGGGAAAGTACCTGCAGCGCTTCCCCATCGAGAGACTGCGATTATGATTTGGTAGGGAAACTTCAGAGCTGCTGAGAACGATGCTGGCCGCCTGCGGAGAGGAGAAACCATGGGCTCTTCTGCTCTGTTGAGATGAACAGAAAATAAAAGATATTATTGCAGGCGAACCAAACTCTATAGAGGATGAGCACATTGATTATCATTGCCAAACATGTGGCAATGTTTCATGGGTGTTTGCAAATTGTAAGTGAGAAAGTTATGAAGTCATGAAATGGTAGCAGCTCAGCTTATGGATATTAATTAGGATATGGAAAATCTATTTCAAGTGTTTTTTTTAGATATCATTACACACTGGGTTGAGGGAGAAATCACTCTTTCTAAGTGTTCACATGCCTAATTAATTCTGTGACAACTTCATTCCTATATCTGCTACTGTCAGGTCACAGCAACAGCAAATGAGGCCTGAATACGACTTGTTGGTCCAGTAAGATTTTTCAAAAAAAAAAAAAATTCGGGGTCCGTCCTGTCATATGTGACCCTAGACCACAAAACCAGTCTTAAGTCACACGGGTATATTTGTAGCAATAGCCAACAATACATTATATGGGTAAAAATTATAGATTTTTCTTTCATGCCAAAAATCATTAGGACATTAAATAAAGATCATGTTACATGAAGATATTTTGTAAATTTCCTACCGTAAATATATAAAAACTTAATTTTTGATTAGTAATATGCATTGCTAAGGACTTTATTTGGACAACTTTAAAGACGATTTTCTCAATATTTAGATTTGTATGCACCTTTAGAGTCCAGATTTTCAAATAGTTGTATCTCGGCCAAATATTGTCCTAACAAACCATACATCAATGGAAAGTTTATTTATTCAGCTTTCAGATGATGTATAAATGTCAAATTTAAAAAAATTACTGGTTTTGTGGTCCAGGGTCACATAAAACTTATTTTACTTAATCCAAATTGCAGCTGAACTGCAGGGGATGTAAACTACCTTTCAAAAGTCTGGGGTCGGTACGATTTCTTAAATGTTTTTGAAAGAAGCTTTTTATGCTCATCAAGGCTGCATTTATTTAATCAAACATACAGTAAAAACAATAACAACAATAAATAATAAGATAATTAAAACAATAGTATTATTATATAATTATAATATTATACCATGTGAAATATAATTGCCATTTAAATGCATTTTAATGTTTTAAAGTGTCATTTACTCCTGTTATAGCAAAGCTGAATTTTGTAACATGAGCCTCAGAAATCATTCTAACATGCTGATTTGGTACTCAAGAAAAAATTCTTATTATTATCATGGTTGAAAACAGTTTTGCTAGCTACTTAATACTTTTGTGGAAACCATGATACATGTTTTTTTTTTTAGATTCTTTTTAGAATCGTTTTTCTTTTAGAAAAGAAAGCTCAAAGGAAAAGAATTTACTTGAAATATAAATATGTTGTAACATTGTTAATGTCTTCACTGTCACATTTGATCAACTTAATGCTTCCTTGCTGAATAAAAATATTCACTCTTCCTTTCACTTTGAATAGTGGTGGAAACACATTTGTTTGATTTTGTTCCGTGACTTAACTAGAACTGATAGCGAGCTGTGTGCATCTGGGAGCCATGTGAACACTGTTGCTTTCCGCCAATGATGACAACCGCAACAACCACTCAGCAAAACATTAAAATCTAATTCCATTATAACACAAACTAACAAAATGAAAACTCTTGTTTAGAAATTAGAGATGCTTCCTCTGTATTACATACATCACTGCTGCAAGCTATTTCATGAAGTGGTGTGGACACAACCAGCTGTAAATGACATGCTTTCTTAGTGTTGCACAGCAGCTCATCTCACTTCCCCTCACTTTTACAGACAGATAAATGTAGGAACACACACACAGGCCAAAGATAAAATGAAGGGATCATGAACTCTGAAGAGAGGCCGTATGGAGATGTTCACTCTGTGATATACAGGCCCCTCAGTGAGGGAAATCCACTTTAATTAGACTTTACATTTAAACTGCAGATTAAGCGAGACGCACTCTGATTATTCTGCCTTTCGACTTCCCCAGTCAGGAATTAATCGCAGACAAGATTACATTAATGAATTCCTAAACTATTTTTTTCAGTCCCCTCTTAAAATTAAAGCCATTATCTTACAACAACCCAGCAATCTGAGAGCAGCCTGCAATAAGTATCCCGAGCCCCCCTCCCAGTGTCACCAGAGCTGGAAAAGACAGCCGATAATGCAGTTATTCCAGTTAGTGAAATCTCCCTCCCTCTGCTTGTCTTGTGGAACATCATTAAAACGATTGAGTTTGACTTTAAACTAGTTTGGGGCCTTACAGCTGAAAAAGCATGTCCTTCTAACACTGCTGCTTCCTTGGGGACCTGTTAGCATTGTTCTTCTCTCCAACAAGAAAATTGGATGATTTCTGTCCACCCTTTCATCGCCTCAGCAGGGTGAGAAAAGAAAGAGGAAGAGAAGCAGAACAGCCACTGTAATTGTAAAAAAACTTTCTGAAGGAGGGGTGAAACATGTAAAATCCAAGTGAAGTCTGAACAAAAGATTGGCCCCTCTCAGCCTTTTCCTAAATTACTTTTATAGTCGTCTGCTACTGGCTCAGCAGATTTCGGCGACGATTATATAAGCGATCCAATTAAAGGTTTGTATGCATGCTTGGATTAGCAAGAGTGAAACTCATCTGATATGCTGCACCCTGTGTCATTTACGCACTATATGCATTTTCATATAAATGACTTGTGCAGGGAAACATAAATGTAAACCGTTGGGAATAATTTAAGCTTGATTCCTCACTCTCATTGGACCTGATGACACACATGGGAACGTGAGCGTCATCATTTGTGTATGGGATGAGAATGAACTGCCAAGTGGCAGCAGAGAGAGATTGATCTTCCGGTTTGGAAAATGTAACTCTATTCATCCAGTTCTTCATCAGCTATGGTGGCTGGCTGCCTTTGACTGTTGTATCAGATAGATGCAGTGTTTACTCCCCGAGCTGCATGCAGTGTTATTTCTGTCGGCTTGAGGGATCTTCGGAGCAGGTGGGAAAGCAGTAAAGCCATGGAGGGCATCATTCCTCCCAACTGCCTGCTGGCCAATTGTATTCATTACTGGTGACTGCTATGCACAGGGGACTTTATTTGAATCTCCTTAACAGCACATGTAGGTGGCTTGATTTCCGACTGTACAAGTATATATTTGGTATTCGCACGTATTTTTTGGACAAGCGATCATTATGTGCTTTGTCAGCACAAATGTGGACTTCATGCAGATTTGCTCTCTGGGACATAAACAAACAGCAGCTGCGAGACGTCACCTTCTGAAGCTGGAGGGTGCTCTCGAGTCTGAGGCTGGATTTAGATATGATACCCGAGGCGTTGACGGTACTGTCCCTCAAGTTGCGAATTTCGGTCAGATGGGCTCGATGCTTCTCTCTTTGTCTCCTGCAAAGTGTTAACACATTTTTAAACCACAAAATTTAATTTCCTGTATTGAGACTTGGGTCAGTGAAGCATAAGAGAAAAGCAAAAATCTTTTAAAATCTAGCTTCGTTTGAGACAGGTTCTTAGAAATGTTTTTTTTGTATTCATGTTGGTTTTATATGATTAAAAAACAAAAATTCCTTAGGTCTTAAAAACATTATGTGTACACATTATGTTTTTATTTTTTTTTCTTGCAACAAATAACATAAATTATTAATTTAAAAAAAATTGGCCCGGTTTCACAGACAGGGCTTGGATAACACCAGGATTAGGCCATAGATCAATTAGGACATTTAATTAACTTCTATAAATGTGCCTTAGATAAAAACACTACTGATGTGCATCTTGAGACAAAACAACAGAACTGACATATTTTAAGAATAGTCAGTGCAAGTTTTTTTTCAGTTAAAACAGCCCAGATTTGCATTTTAGTCCTGGACTAGGCTTAAGCCTTGTCTGAGAAACCAGAGGATTATGTTTGTTGGGAGTTGCATCATGACATTTTACAACCTAACCTTGCCGTGTCACAAAAATTTTAAAATTATGCATTATTTCATGAGACCTTGACGCACGACTGGTTTTACAGACAACAGCTTTTCAAAGTAGTAGAAGTAATATTGTTACAATATTTATTCTCTAAGAAATAATAAAAGATTACTCCAAACTACTAAACAATGTTTTCTTTTCAGGAATTTCAAGAGGCACAAGCAATTATATATACGAATTGCAATGTCAATTCATTTTTAATTGTCGTCTTATATTTTATTGTTTATATTACCTTCAGAAAACAAATGCGCTAAGAATTGTTATGTTGAAACAATGTCATTCCAGCTTCAAAGGATGATTTGGACTCACTTGTTTTTGCAGTAAAGAGCCATGCAAGCCACTCCCAGCAGGCTGATCCCCATGGCTATGCTGAAGATGGACAATATCTGTCTCTGATAGGTTTCTGCACTCTCTGAAAAGACAGACAAGACAGCACACACTCATCTTCAGGCTTTATTCACAGTCATCACTATGGCAATCTTGATTGAACAAAAGAATCTTCTGTAGCTAATTGGCTCTTACATTAAAAAAAAAAAATTCAGTGTCACAATAATGGAAACATTCCCTGTGAGAGAGAATATGAATTTTTAAAGATGATTGGAAAGCGACCGTCTTAAAACTAATCAGTTAGTTCTATCATTTAACTAGCATGCAAACATGTGCACACAATCACATTTGATAAATGTGTAATACTAATTACACATTTAATTGTAATTAATTGAGGCGGCAGAGGCTGAAGACACCG
Source organism: Sinocyclocheilus anshuiensis (assembly GCF_001515605.1). NCBI lineage: Eukaryota > Metazoa > Chordata > Actinopteri > Cypriniformes > Cyprinidae > Sinocyclocheilus > Sinocyclocheilus anshuiensis. The sequence continues at coordinate 209,359 of NW_015557177.1, read as the reverse complement.
CGAGCGTAAACGAAACCGCGCATCTGTGCCATTCATTCATAGAGACGCGCAGAACATGCAGGATTCATATTTAAATTGTATTTTTGTGACTTAATATTCACAGACACTGGTCTATATCGTGTTTTGATTTAAGTGTACTGACCTTTTGCTGTATCCATCCAAAATGTGTCAAATTCTGTGACATTCCACGTTATACAGTAAATTACGTTTTTATGACTGGATTCCATGATTCCGTCCGTGCTATCCACATTACGGAAATCATAGGGCCCTACACAAGCACTACTGAACTGAAATTTGTCACCTCGACAAGTTAGAAATTTAAAAAAAATAACATGCAGGGAAATTAAGTGTTCTTCTATTTGCATTTTGTCTTCACCTTGCTTTTCTGGTTATAAATGACACTTTCATTTATTGGAATTTATAAAACATTCTCAATTCATATCTAAATGATAATAATTTGCACTCATCTGGGAGAAGTTCCACTAGATGTCTGAACACGGATGCTGAGATTTGCTGTGTGACTCATATCCTGCCGTTCAATTGATTGTAAAGGTGTTCAAAAGAATGCAGGTCTGAGCTTTGTTCTTACTACACCAGAATCAGTAAATAACCTATAGGGATCTGTCTTTGTGCCCATCCAAAACTGTAGCATCATGTGTCTGTGGAAAACCAAGAACAGCTAGTGGCACAGCAGGGACCAAAAGACCGGTCCTCACAGGACACTGAGCCCAGGTTTGGTGGAGAGTGTCTGCGAGCAGATGGCTAGACTCCCTCACAAACACAGACCCGTGACTGAAATGCCTCTCTCATGCCACAAATGCACAGAGCTGACCATTCATGCACACGTGCACTCAACACCCCCCTCCCGTCTCTCTTTCTCATGGAAAACGCTCCGTAATGGCCACAACTGGACTCGCTCACCATCCAGATTAAAATCACTGAGGCAGTCATTTCCGAGAAGCAGAAATGCATATCAGTTCCACTTTAACTATCTCTCCTTCTCTGACAGTTTTTGAGGAAATCTTGAGGCGAGCGTGTGAAGCACGACTAATGGAAAACTTCACAGGATTCACTCGTTCACTTAAAGAAATGCTTTCAGGTGTCAGGCACATGAGAGAGGACGGTAGGGCAGGGTGTGTGGATACAGAAAGGGAGAAAGCTTGTGGCAAATCCATTTTCACAGCAGTTTTTGGGCTCCTGTTTGTTGACACTGCTTTAAGTCTGTGGTTTGTCAGGGTAAAGGCATCTATTTAGCCCTGGGCTGTGTGATTTCTCATCCCCAGAGACTTGCTATGCAACATGCAACCTCAGCAAGGTGCACACCTCTGGGCTTCGAAGTAATTAACAGCGACATACATAGCATCATGCACAGACGAGTGCAAGCAGACACACATGTATGCACACAAGCCGCACAGACCGCATCGCCCATACAGATGCTGCCCTGTGCCTTTACAATACATTTCCTTTGCTCTGTTTCCATGGAAACTCAAGAACATTAGGCTTCTGTGAGGAACAGAGAGCATCATGTGTGTTTGTATACATTAATTCTGGTCAAGAACGAGAGGAGAAGCCTGTGGGTGTTTATTTCTCGAGCATCATCAAGATGCTAGGTTTAAATTTATAGGAATTTATATGAGAAAGAGCCTGTCTTAAATTCTTTTTAACCATTTAAATGGTTCTGCGGTGTGACGAATGCATCTCAATTCAAGTCTCTCAATTCAAATTAAAATATTTAAAATTATATAGAAAATTAACAGCGAATTATATAAAAATAAAATATTTAAAAATATAATTACAAATTATATATACACTGCCATTCAAAAGTTTGGGATCAGTAAGATATTTAATGTTTTTAAAGAAGTTTTGTATTTTCATCAAGGCTGTATCTATTTGATCAAAAATACAGAATAAACTGTAACTTTGTGAAATATTATTGCTATTCAGACCCGGTTCTTAACAGCTATAGAAGGGTGGGCATTTTTTTTGTTGTGGTGGTGGGGTTATACTGTAGATATTGCTACATTAAATATATTAACTATATTATATGTATACTGAAAAAAAGCTTTCATGGGCAGCCTAGAATATCATGCATTTTTACAACAAAAACGTTTTTTTTCTTTATTGAATAGTTTCATGGTTTCTACACTGGTGATTATTTTCAACTAAAAATGTAAAATCTAAAAATGCATGTAGGCCTATATGACAGCCATACTGTAAGCCGCTTTGGATAAAAGCATCTGCCAAATGACTAAATGTAAATGTAACTAACTTTTTTATTTATACCAAAAAAAAGGCCATAATCATGTCTAGAACACTGGGGGGACCATTGTTTTGAAGAAAATATAAAGACCAAACCACTATGGTAATGGTAAAGGAACTAAATAAATAAAGGATTTAAATGGATTTAGTGGAATAAATTCAAAGGAGACAAAAGAGTAGTAAAAGAACAAGAATACGATTTTTTTTAAATAATCAATCTTACGGCAAATAATATTTTTTTATTTTAAAATATTCACCCATTCAATTTTAATTGTATTCCTAATGTTGAAAATGCAAAACAGAACAATGCTATTGTCGTCACAATAATTATGAATTACACGAATCAAGTAAATGACAGACCTACTTTCAATTCAAAGCAGTGGAATTTCACAAAAAAAGTCGAATAGTTTGCTTCACTGGATATTATAGTTGCTGTTGCTATAGTAACGATGAACGCACCTTTCATCGCACAAGATCTTATTTCAGTGTTTACTTCCAGTTTTCATTCTTTTAGCCTACATGCATTTAAACGCTTATCTTGCCCCGTCCATGCAATGAATGCACATTATTGAATGAGCGGGTTATTATAAAACATTAATTCAACTGCTCAGGTAATTTTAGTGATAGGCTATGATACATATTCATGTATTAAACTCCTTGTAACTTGCAAACTCCCCGTGATAGCGCACAAATATTTCTGCCTGTTTTCGCTTGCTGTCAGCCTCTGCTTTTCTGCAACAGACTGAAGCCGCGTTCACTTTGCATTCAGCTAATAAAAGAAAAACGCTGCTATTTTCTGGTGTTATTTTATGATTGTCGGGGCAGCAGTCTCCATATATATCTTATAGGGGAAAGTCGTGGCCTAATGGTTAGAGAGTCGGACTTGTAACCCAAAGGTTGCGAGTTCAAGTCTCCGGTCCGGCAGGAATTGTAGGTGGGGGGAGTGAATGTACAGCGCTCTCTCCCACCTTCAATACCATGACTGAGGTGCCCTTGAGCAAGGCACCGAACCCTCAACTGCTCCCCGGCATAAATGGCTGCCCACTGTTTGGTTTTAATCACTGCACAATAAATAAATAAATAAATAAATAACGCAATCTTTATCTGATGCTGGTTGGGTGGACAAAACAGTCATTTGGGTGGGCTCACCCCTGCCCATGCCTGGAGCCGGCCCCGTTGCAATTTAAAATAACAGTTTTCTATTTTATTTTATTTAAAATAGAATTTATTCCTGTGAAGCAAAGCTGAATTTTCAGCATTATTATTCCAGTCTTCAGTGTCACATGATCCTTCAGAAATCATTCTAATATGCTGAGTCATAATCAATGTTGGAAACAGTTGTGCTGCTTAATATTTTTTGGGACCTGTGATTCTTTTTTTTTTTTTTTTGGATTCTTTAATAAATAAAATGTTTATTCAAAATAGAAATGTTGTGTTACAATATACACTACTATTCTAATATTATATAATAATAATCTATACTAATATAAAAAAGGCCTCTAACACTGGCTTGCTCTATTCTTTTTCTATTTTATCTGTTTTCTTTTTATTTATTATAGAATAAAAAAAAGACCTTGCTATGTGTGCTGCGTTAGGCTAACTGAGACTTGTTATAGCACTTGCATATCGTTGCTCTTTTGTTGATTTTGATTGCTTCCATTGTCCTCATTTGTAAGTCGCTTTGGATAAAAGCGTCTGCTAAATGACTAAATTTAAATGTAAATGTACTATTCAAAAGTGTGGGGTCATTAAAAATAAATAAATAATATTTTTAAGTATTTTAAAATAGGAATCCAATATTACATATTGAAACAATACTTCACAATATTACTTTTTTCTGTATTTTTTTTTTTTCTTAGAATTGTTTTTTTTTATTACTTTTTTTTTTCCTCCTTTTTTTCAAACAAATACAGAACAAAAGGATACATTCTAAAGATTACATTCTAACATTCTTCAAACTCATATAAATGGCAAAACAGAGAGAGGGAAGGGAAAAAAAAAAACCACAGGTCATCTAAATCTTTTCCTTTCTTCTCGACCACCTCCCCCAGTATGATGAGATTTTGGTAGATTGTTGTCTTAAGGAAAGGGTCAGCACTTCCATACTGTAGACATCATGTACAATTTCTTGCCATTCACATACAGATGGGGGATCTTCCTTAAGCCATTTCCTTGTAATGGCCTTCTTACTGGTTGCTAATAATATATTAAAGAGGTATATATCCTTCTTTGCTATTTTTGAAGAGGACAGTCCCAGGTACATTGTTCTAAAGTCACATTCAAGATACAATCCCATTATTGCATGTATCTCTCTATTCAAATCCTTTCGCCCCTCCCTATCAGTAATTTCAGAAAGCAACTGAAAATTAACTCTTTTGGAAATTAATGTTACTACTCCCCATTTACGGCCATTATTATATGAAGAAAAAAAGCTCTGAATCCCATTTTCCCTAACTTTCCATGCTCTGTGTCAGAAAGATGAGTCTCCTGCCAGAAGATTCCAAGTCACCGAGTGACAGCTCCGTTTTGATAATCGATTCCACCAGTTCTTGGACATTATTCCCTTCGCTTCCTTCCGGGATTCCGAAAATCCGCATATTATTTCTACGTGAGCGTGTTTCAAGATCTAACAATCTCTCTTGTAAGTTTTCTTGAATTTGGATGCTTTGTCCGAGTACTTCTTTGATCTCAGCTACGTTCTCCTCTAATTCCGCAACTCGCTGCTCCGCTTCATCGATCCTCTCTGCCGTGACGTTTAGGTCCGTGACAAGCCCGTTCAGTTTTTGGTTGACTTCTTGTTTAAAATTGCTCAGCTCTTCTTTCACATCTCTCGCAAGAGAATCTCGGAAGGCAGTTAGTTCAGTTTTAATATCCACCCGGAAAGCTTTAATGTCCGCGTGTATCGCCGCAATGCTAGCTGACAGGTTATCAGCAGCGCCATCCATCTCAGCCATTCCTTCTGTTATTTTTTCAGTCTTTTCAAGTTTCGATTGTTGTTTAATCCTAGCTTTTTTTGCTTTGTTCCCCTCCATATTATTTAAATCCAGTTTAAATTATAATATGTAATATAAAACGGAGGATTAACACCAGACCGTATGGGAGCACTCTCACTATGCTGCTACACGTGTCGACGCCATACCGGAAGCCTTTTCTGTATTTTTTGATTAAATAATTACAGCCTTGATGAGCATAAGAGACTTTATTTAAAACTTTATATATAAGATGGAGCACAGAATGTCACACCTACAGAATTCCAAAATAATTTAACATCAAGTACTTCTGTGCACATGTTAATGAGAGAGAAAAGAAAAGGGGTTTACAAAAGAAAAATGTCCTTACCCATAAACTCAATGCCCAGCTCATCTGCTGCTTCAGGGAGAAATAACAAAGAGAAAAGTGGTTAAACAGACGGAGAGAAAGACAGAAACAAGGAGAAATGTTATCATACAGATTTCCACAAACAAAGACATATTAAATCACCCAGATAATAACCGTGAATAAAAAGCAAGCGAGTTTTGTGTCAACTAAAACTGCTCATTGTTCAGAAAGAGAAAAGATTCTGTAGCGGCATCGTTTCGGCAGCAAAAATAGCTTTCTCTTGATTACCCAAGATACGAGCAGCCATGATATTGAAGAGGGTGAAGCAGTTTATAATCGAAAGCACATAAAGGCCTGTTAGGCTCCCCTAGAGAAGCTGGATTTTGTCAGAGACGGGCTTTAGAAATGCCTTTGTCAACTGTAATGCCCAGGAGATGCTTATAATTGTCTTTTTTAGTTGCAAAATTGTATTAATTCATCTGAAGGCTTCAACCAATATGCCTCCTCTTTAAGGGAGTGTTCTCCAGCAGAGCATGGCACAAGCAAATCGCCTTTCTAAATGCAGTCACTCCCTCTCTCTCTTTCTCTCTCTCCTCTATCCCACTGAAGCCTCAGAACTGCTGGTCCTGATCAAGAGAAGAACACTCATGCTCTTTTCATTTGAATAGTCCCCTTTTTCATGCTACTGTAATATAATCTCATTTAAATTAAAATGAAACCCTCACACTTAATTGCTTTTCTGACAGAGGTGGTCTAAGGTTTTTAAATAGACTGCGGCTTGCCCGAGAAAGATTATTTTAGTGGACATACTTAGAGGGGAAAAACAGAAATCAAACACAGTGACAGAAATCGTTCTGTCAAATGATGAATCGCCGCATAGTAGCCTCAATTTCTCAATGCCGTGTTTTTGCATATATTCATGCGGCAATTTAAACATTATCTGTGGGAAAATAATGAGCCGAAATGTCTATTTTTTCCTCTCGAAGAGGTTGTGCAGCAGTTCTTAATGAGAATGCAAGGAATGGTAGTTTTAGCCAATTCCTGCTTATGATTTAAATTCGTGGCGAATAAGGACAGAACCCTTGTTTACTGGTAGCAGCACCATAGCGAAGGCACAATGAAGTATGAGGAATCGCTTAAAGGTTGTTTTAAATGCTAATGTAAGCAGAATTGTTGGTAATACTCCTACCCGAGATTTTAACACACTGTCTCTCCTCTGGGCCTTTTGAATTCGCAGTGTTTTGTGGCATCGGGTGAGATTTTTAAAAAACACAACATGGCTCTGTGAGACAAAAGGCCCAGGCGACGATCCAGCGGTTCTGTCGTATCCCTACTGCCAGCATTGCTTGGCCCATTCATGCTGCGGCTGCCTCTGATTGCCCACAATAACTGCCACATTCATCCAGTCATAATCGCTGTGCTGTCATGAGCCACACACACAAAGTCATTAAGCACGGATATGCATGCATTCCTCGAATCCTGGCAGCAAGGTCCTGATGTACTGCTCCCATAAACCACAGCCTTCCATCCGTTGTCCCGTCACCCTTGGGAGACATTTATGCCGTCGAAAGAGAGATGGGACCCAGCGCACTGCATCAACGTCAGTCGCTCAGAGACTGAGTGAAAGAACTGCAAAAATGAATCAAATCCTTAATCCTTCCGTTAGTTGGAGCAATAGGCGAAAGCTCCTTTGTGCGGCTTACTTACATAGCCTAATGTTCGAGAGATAAAGACCTAAATGAGAGGGGCCACTGTCCCCTGAGCAAGCCAGTCGGGAAATCCGTCTCCCTTGAGTCACCGGCTGAACCCCCGGTTTATCCACAGCTTGGAAAACGGCTTCACTTACCAAACACCTTCCACGCAAAAATGAATATTCTGTCATCACTTACTCACAAAAAATCTTTTCTGAAGACTATGCTGGTTACTCTTGTTTGTGCAATTGCAATAAAAGGAGTTAAACCTTCAAAAGCCTTCATAAAAGTGGTTCATATGACTGGTGCACTATATTTCTTGTCTTCTAAAGACATACTTTTTGCCTAAAACACTGCATTGAACATTTTCCCCCCCGTGAGCCTTTAACCGCTACAAACAGATTATTGCATCTGAACTTGAAAACCAAACGATGAAATCATTTAGATAATTTTGTTCGGTTTAAAAGAGTAGATTTGTGAATTGGACAACACTACTTGACTCATGAACAGTGGGGTATAAAGTACCTGAAAGCCATACTTAAGTAAAAGTACAGATATCTTACCAGAAAATGACTCCGTAGAAGTTGAAGTCACCATTTAGAATATTACTTGAGTAAAAAACTTAAAGTATGTGATATCTATTGTACTTAAGTATGAAAAGTATTTTTTTATATATATATATTAAACGTACTTAAGTATTGAAAGTAAAAGTACAAGTAAATGCAAAATGGAAAAGGAGCAAATAAATATATATTAAAAATGTTCATACTGAGTCGCAAGATTGTGTTTAGTTTTAACTCTTTCTTCCATTTTGTATCTTTGGGTAATAATAAGAAGCACTTCATCCGGTACTTAGTGTCTTTCATTCCAACATAAGAAAACATTTCTGGAATCTGCATCTGAAGTGATATTTAGATGTATTTACTAGGGGTGTCCCCGACTAAGGATTTTCATAGGTGAACTGGAATTTTCGAATCTTGCCGATATTCGACTGATAGTCGAATCATATGTTTTGGGGGCAGGGCAAAATATATTACCAAGAGTCAAGTCAGACATTCGACAGTCATAATTACGTTAACACACAGGGAAAATGTGTAACGGACGCCTTGCAGATACAAATGGGGTAAATAATGTTTTATGTTTTGATTAAAAGATAGTTAGCATTAAACGTCAGCGAAACCCTAAGTATTCACATTTTTTACAATAGTGCTCTCATTATAATGTTATGTATAATAGTTATTAATGTTTTGCATTTCTGTTTTGAGCTGCGCGCGCTGAAGATGACCAGTAGAATGAAGTAGCAGGTTTTTAATCAATGGGATTTGACTCATCAATTATCTCATATAGAATACGCTTCGTTATTTATACAACATAACGTTAATATTATGACTTCTAGGCTATCTGCACAAAATGCCCCGAATGCACGAACGTGTCTGCGCGGCTCTGAATGAACTCCTTTTGTGGACGCGTTCTTCACGCAACAATGTGCAGAAACACGGCAACTAAACTCTAAAAATTCACAGTGTTTTATTATAATAGTGTTCTCATTATAATGTTATGTATATGACAGTAGTTATTAATGTTCTGCATTTCTGTTTTGAGCTGCGCGCGTTGAAGATGACCAGTAGAATGAAGCATTTGATAGCAGGTTTTTAATCAATGGGATTTAACTAATCATTTATCTCATATAGAATACGCTTCATTATTTTTACAACATAACGTTAATATTACGACTTATAGCCTATCTGCCAAAAATGCCCCGAA
>NW_015557177.1:197230-197987 GCF_001515605.1 Sinocyclocheilus anshuiensis | reverse complement strand
TCAAAAATGTTTTTCTTAATTGTTCTAATTGTTTTATATTATTATGACTCTTTTTGTAGCACTTTGAGAATTTCTTTAAAATGTAAAGTGCTTTATAAATAAAATGGATTATAATTATTATTATTACTTACTAGAGGTGTCCCCGACTAAGGATTTTCATAGTCGAATCGAAATGTTTTCTAATCTTGCCGATATTCGACTGATAGTCGAATCATATGTTTTGGGGGCGGGGCAAAATACATTACCAAGAGTCAAGTCAGACATTCGACAGTCATAATTACGTTAACACACAGGGAAAATGTGTAACGGACGCCTTGCAGATACAAATGGGGTAAATAATGTTTTATGTTTTGATTAAAAGATAGTTAGCATTAAACGTCAGCGAAACCCTAAGTATTCACATTTTTTACAATAGTGCTCTCATTATAATGTTATTTATTAATGTTATTAATGTTTTGCATTTCTGTTTTGAGCTGCGCGCGCTGAAGATGACCAGTAGAATGAATTTTAATCAATTTAACCAATGGGATTTAACTCATCATTTATCTCATATAGAATACGCTTCGTTATTTATACAACATAACGTTAATGTTACGACTTATTGGCTATCTGCACAAAATGCCTCGAATGCACGAACGTGTCTGTGCGGAATGAACTCGTTCATTCTGTGTCTCTGAATTCACAGTGCACAGTGTTTTATTATAATAGTGTTCTCATTATAATGTTATGTATATGACAGTAGTTATTTGCATTTCTG
>NW_015557177.1:191020-197144 GCF_001515605.1 Sinocyclocheilus anshuiensis | reverse complement strand
GTTATTTATACAACATAACGTTAATATTACGACTTATAGGCTATCTGCACAAAATGCCCCGAATGCACATGAATGTGTCTGCGTGGCTCTTAATGAACTCCTTTTGTGGACGTGTTCTTCACGCAACAACGTGCAGAAACACGGCAACTAAACTCTAAAAATTCAGCGTTTTATCATAATAGTGTTCTCATTATAATTGTTATGTATATGACAGTCCCAGTCATTAATATTCTGCATCGTTGTTTGTCCTGCTCGCGCTGCACGCTGAAGAGATAATCCCCGTAGTACTACAATGAAGCGCTTTACTGCAGCGCAACTCAACCAAATGCACCCCATATGGCCAAAATGGCATGATCACCCGGGAATATTCGACTGTGAGATTGGTAGTCGAATCAGTCTCCTCCTATCGAAGCATCAAATCTTCGACTATTCGGGGTCACCCCTAGTATTTACACAGTTCAATGTAGCTCAGAGGGGACATGGATGCATTTAACCTGCAGTTACAGATGCATAAATAGGCCTAATGTTTTGTTTTTAACATAAAACATTGAATACTGATATCTGAAATAATTTAAAACATGAAAAAAATAGTCGAAATGTGAGATTAAAACCACCAGTAGGTTGAGAGCAAGTGACTGTTAATGAGTGAGTCATTGAGATTCAACCGATTCATTCAAACGACTGATTCATTCAGGAACAAAGAATTTGACTGTGTTAATGAATAAATAACTGAATCATTTATTCAACCGATTCGTTCAAAAAGCTGATTCATTCAAAAAGTAAACACTGTCCATTGCTCAGAGACGCAAAACGGTGTGTGATCTTTGTTTGGAACTATTTTCATTGACAAAATTGAGCAAAAACAGGTAATAATTGTGTCTAAAATGTAAGCCACGTAATGCTAACTTTATTAAACTTGTATAAAATGATTATTAAATTTGTTATCATGCTGATATCTGGGGAAAAACAGCACTCTTTGTGTGATATAGATTATGTTAACTATATTAAATATAAATATAAAAAGCATACAGAAGTATTTTTGCCGTCTACAATTTAGAAAGCCTTGAATTTTAAATTTTAATGGACTAATAAATCACGTGCGTGCACTCTCTGTGTGTGATTTGGTGACATACTTCATCATGTCAGATCGCACATCATTACAACAACACTTACCATATTATCGCAGAAGATATACTGTATATCGCACACCCCAGCCTCGACTTGAGTGGAAAACGAAATCGACTGCAGTTGTGCAAGCACTTGTTTGCACATGAGCAAAGGTGTTTTTAGGAGTCTAACTTGCAGACGCTAGACCACTGATTCATCAATCCTGCTTTCTTTCAGTCTGTGTTCTTCTGACTTTATTTTGTAGTAACGAATATGCTTTGGGGAAATGTATCGGAGTAAAAGTATACATTTTAATTAGGAAATGTAGTGGAGAAAAAGTGAAAGTTGGCTTAAATATAAAAATTAAAGTAAAGCACAGATACTTCTAAAAATACTTAAAGGGGTGGTTCACTGGTTTTTTCTAGGCTTGATTGTGTTTATGGGGTGCAGTCTAACACGTGTTAATGCTTCGTTTTTAAATAAACACATTATTTTTCACATAATTTACCTTTATTCCACACAGCTCTGTCCCTTCTCTGAGAAATGGGCTGATCTTTTCCTGTTTTTATGAAGCCCCGCCCTCAGAAATAGGCGATGGGCTCTGTAGCTAGCCCAGTGTGTTGTGATTGGCTAAACCGCCTCTAGTGCGCGTCTAAACGTCCCGCCCCTCTCCTCAGTGGCATGTGCTCCGGTTGTATTGTAAACAACGGCATCATTAATATATCGCTTATCAGTTTGAGCCCGATTGAGAAGCAGAGGATATTATTGAAGAGGATCGTGCAGAAACTGTGCAAGCACTGCTTTTAATGGTAGGCATATGTTTTTTGTTTGTTGTTGTCTCATACTTTTAGATATGCTGTTATTTGTAATACTTTATTTGTTACTTTTAATATACGGGTTTTATCCTGATTAAAGCTTGAATACAATACGGCAACCGCACGCTAGGGATGGGAAGATTCCCCACGATTCGCTCGGTGCATCTGCATAAAAAGTTAACGATGCGATGCATCGGTTTAAAAAGTGTGTAACTGACATGTCACAGGTATATTTTTAATCTGTAAATGTTAGAAAGTCATGCAAATATATCCATTTTGTTGTCAGGAGCAGGCGAGGCTTACGCGAGTGAACGAGCGCAGCTGCGCGCATGCGTGCTAAACAGACGGCGCGCAATCGAATAGGAGTGCAATAATTCAGAGTAAAATATACATTTTGCTAAAATATTGGTTGTTGGACATTAAATGCGCCTTTTGTAGAATTTTAAACCTTCATATAAGTGTATCTTTATGATAGCAGTAGGTAACTGTAAAGGGACTGGAATCGTATTGCATCGCATCGGTAGCTGCTTCATATGTATCTTTAATGTATCGTATCGTTGGCTATGCATCGAGATGCGTATCGTATAGGCCTCAGTCATGAGATACACATCCCTACCAAACGTGCGTCCATGTTTAACGCTTCTCATAGCTATGTGAAAATAAGTGTATAATTGGTACAGTTCATTGTTGGAGCTGAGCTGAATGAGAGAGAGAGGGATGCAGAGCGTGTGCAGAGCAGGGGGACACGAGGAACAGTATTAAGAACCACTGCTTTAGAACATTGATTTTGAAACTTGTGAATCCATTAGAATCTTTAGAAGACAGAATTGCGATTCATATAAATAGATTTTTACGTGCATCCCTACTTTTCTCTTCCTCTTCTCTAAAGCAGCGCAGCATGGCCTCGCCCCCTTTGCTGCCTTTTCCCGAGAGCGGGGTTTATCTGGGTTTGTGATGTCACGAACCCGGGAAGTAACTCCTTGTAGTCCCTACCAGCCGTTTTTGTAGGCATTAAACCGCCAGAATTTTAAAAGATGATATCTCCGTTTGCATTGAACTTTTGGCTTCGTAACTTTGTAGATATTGTTTATGCTCAAACAGCAACATTACACACTAACGTAAAAAAAGTGAAATCGCAATCAACCACCCCTTTAAGTACTGTAATGAAGTATTATTACTTCGTTACATTACACCACTGCTCATGAACTTTTGATTTGTTCATGTTTGTTCATGTTCATGTTTTTTTTTTTTTTAAAGCTATAATTTGGCTTTAAAAATAAATGAAATATAGTGCAAAGTGCATGATACATATGGACCACTTTTGATGATACTTTTATGTATTTTATGTTTTTACAACTTGAAAACACCAGTCCCCAAAAGAGCATAAAAACTAATTTTCTCCCTTTGTGTTCTGTGGTAGAAAGAAATTCATACAGCTTTAGAACAACATGAAGGTGAGAAAATGGTTTCAATTTTGGGTGAACTACTCTTCTAGCACCTCCTATCATATAGTGCAGGGAAAATTCCTCATATTGAGCAGTGGGGTTTCTGCAGACACTGACCTGCAGTGTTTTCTTATGCCAGGGAGCTGGGGGATGTAAGGGCCAAGCAGAAGCAAGGCTCTTTGGAGCATCTCTTATGTGGTAGTCGATATGGAGACAAAAACGACGGTCGACGGATGATTTGTGCTAGTGTGTTGAGCAGAGATAGACTGTGAAAAAGCTCAGGGGACAAAAGACTAGGTGGCAGATAAAGCCAAGCCGCCCCCAGGGGGTGATTTGTGGCTCATTTGGTGGGTTAAGTGAATAAAGATGCACTGGGCCATACACATCAGGCTCAAACTAGGAATGGGGAAAAACAAACAATGGCCTCTACAGGGTGGAATAAAGATAGATTGAAAACATAATATTGAGCACTGTGATTGCTCCTCATGCGGGCCACTCCAAAGCCTGTTGTGTTTGTTTTCATGGCAGGAATGGATTGTAATTCAAGCATAATCTGGATTAACTGGCTCATCTCTATCAATGTTGTATAGATGGATGAAAAAAAACAAAAACAAAAACTATAGATGCTGAAAGCTTCACCTACATTTAGCAGATTTGCCATAGCACTGGCCTAAAATTGCTTTAATGCTAAACGGTGTCAACAGGAGGGTGGAGGAGGCAATACCAGCAGGATTGTGTAGGTGTATCCGTGAAGAAGATGATGGCACTGCTAGAGATGAGGGCTCCATCTCAGGGTATGATGGATAGCAGGGATATGAATGCTGTCATTGAGAAAATCAGATATGAAAGAGAAGCAACAGGGACGCAAAGTGGGCCTTGGCAGAAAGGCTACAGAAAGATCCCATTACCAGCCACTGAGTGGGGTCAGCAACTCAAAGTGCACTAAATGGGAGTTTAGGTAGCTGTCTCACACGCTGTAAAAGATCACTCCCCAAAAGCTAGACAATTCATACAACGCAAGCCATTCTGAGAAACAGCCTCGCTGCAGATTCATCCGTGCGCTGGACAGCTCTTTTCTCCGCTTTCTCCTTCCTTGGCTTCGACTTCCTTTCATATTGGTATAATAGCTCTCGGAAAGTTGAGTCACAGGAAGAAGGTTTTATGAATCAAGGCTTTGTGAGGTTTCATAAATCTCTCCAATACCAACCTATGAGAAAGCAAACATCTCTCTTTGACAGTTTTTTCAGTGACTATGAACTTCCCTTTGGCTACTTGTGCTCCACAGTCTTTTTTTAACCTGTGAGACACTCATCTAGCATAGAAATTGCTAATGACTTTAGCATCGACCTAAAATTAGCAAAGCAATTACTTTCATTCAGGGACTTTCGTAATGGCAGGGGAAATGTACTCTTCATGAAAAATGGTCACTTGATAACATTTCATAGCCACTTTGAGACTTGTTAGAATCTGCAATCACATTGTGTAGCAGGACAATGAAAGTGAACGGGTTACACACTATATCTGTCATGCTAAACAAAATCCTTCTCTTGCAGAGTTAGAGATCAGCTTTCCCATAGAGAAAATAGCATATACAAATGCTTTCTGTTTTTCATGAGAGTGTGGCATTGTAGGGTGACGGCAATTTAAGCACTTAGAGCGAGAGGTATAATTAACTACTTAAGCGATACCCGGTTCTGAGAAAACGGCAGAGAACTCTCAGCCCTGGAGGTTAAGAGACTCACCTGATGCTAGAGAGGCAGGAAACTTCTAAAACTAAGACTGGAAAGCAAGTAAACAACAAGTAAATTATGTTCTCTCATCTTTGCTTTGCTGTAGCATGAAGCATTTTGTTGCGAAGGGCTTTGTTTTGTTCATGCTAGTATGAATGGAAATAACTCAATAACTTTGTGTTTATCCAAACCACATTCATTTTTTCCATGTATTCCATGATATTAAAAAGATTCCCTCATATTTTCCTTCGAAGAAAACATACAGTGACAAAAATACATACTTGGGTCAGATAAGATGGAGTCTGTCTTCGGGACAAACTGGTCACAACGAAGTCCACGGTAACCCTCTTTACACCTGCAAAGGAAGAAGAACATTTCAGTACAGAAATATAAATGATCTGGGTGTCATCAATATTTTAGGTTAGAGGATGTTCTTATTTTATTAGACAAAGTTAAAGACATTTGTAACATAGATCTCTATTTCAAAACAAATGCTGTTTTATTCAGAGAATTCTGAAAAACAAAATCACTGTTTCAATGAAAATATTAAGCAGCACACCTGTTTCCATATTGCTAATCATAGGAAATGTTTTTCAGTACTAAATCAGCATATTCAAGTGATTTCTGAAGGATCATTTGGCACTGAATACTAGAGTAATGGCTGCTGAAAATTTAGCTTTGACATCATGGCTTCACTACATATTAAATTAGAAACAGTTGTAACAATATTTCACAGTATTACTGTATTTTTTATATTTTAAAATAAATGAAGCCTTGGTGAGACCCAAACATTTTCGGATGTAGTGTATATTTCAGGGATAGTTTACATTTCATCATGCTATCTTTTCGTCTCCCTTTTATTTTAAATCACCTTTTAGTTGTTTTTGCAGCTCATGTAAAGGCATAGTTTAGTTTACCAAAAAAAGAAAAAGAATACTGTCATTATTTACTCACAAAAGAAGATATGTTGTTTTTGTCTATACATTAAAAGTCAATGGACCCTGATATATATATATATATATATATA
>NW_015557177.1:155781-190194 GCF_001515605.1 Sinocyclocheilus anshuiensis | reverse complement strand
ATCGTCATCTCCAGAGCCTAGCTCGCCCTCCGATGCAGCGATCGACATCCTGTCATCCGCCTGTGCTCCGCACGAGATGCTGGGCCCCGCCCTGTCCGAGGATCCCGCAAACTCGTCCGGGAATGAGAGGCCCGCGGAGACATACTCGACAGGGAAGCTCTCACCGTGATTCTCAGATCACCCTGACCATGAACCGAAGTAGCCCTCCGGGAACCGTCTAAGCGAAAAGCTGATGTGCGTTTGCACGCGCTCTCCTTTTATACCCGCGCTGCGGGGCGGGGTGCGCATGGCGAAACACGCACGCCAACTGTCATTGGCTTGTTTAGTTAACACTCGAAGGTGATTGGGCTCTCGGGCGGGATCCCAATTCGTCAGTCACGACTGACGTAACGTCGAACGTGACTGACTGAAAGGGAACAGCATTATCTAATTAGTAGAAAAATTTTTAAATAGTTCTAGAAGGAGCATGTCACACTGCCGGGCACCCCTGTCGCTGCTTGACATGTCATGCCAACCCATTTAGAATACAGATGTGGCATTTATAATACCGCGTCCACGTGTCCATCCATGATGTAATTTTCACAGAGAGATTGACTTAGCATTAGAAATCAGAATATCCAGAAATGTTATAAATTAGCCCCATGCAGAAAAGGATGAGGAAGTAAAAGAGGGAGGGGTGATAGGGACAAGAAAGAAGAAGAAAAATAGGGATAACAGGGCGGGTCTGTCCAGAGCTCAGTGGTGCCTGCACTCGCACAGATAACACAGTCTTGACATTTATGTCACATTCCCACTGAGCTATGGGACCGTATGGAAAAAGACGAAGGCATTTGACTAGACTCTTACTGTGAGATCTATGTGAAACAGGGGACTTCTTCCAAAAGTAACAATGTGTTCTGAATCTGTGTAGAAGAACCACAGAAAACACCAGCTGCCCTCTAGCTAAAGCATTTCAGACATCTTCTAATCTCTCTCTCCATTTCTCTCACCCTTTCCTCGTTTTTTTTTTTTTTAAGTCTTGCCCCAACAACTGTAGTTTTCCCATGCACAAATACATATACGACACACTTCAGATGCTGCAAACACAGACTCATCTCCATTTACCAGCAGCATTGCGCCTTTTATTCAGCACATGTTTACCAGAAAATTGCCCAATTCTGAGATCTGCCTCTGTGATCACTTCTCTCCTGTGCAACGCTAACATAATTTTGACGAGGCATACCATGATAATGACGCTTCACAAAAGGAAACAACAAGCATACAGGCTGAGAAGCATCAAATAAACCCTTAGCAGAATGATCTTGATGTTGTTTCATCTGGCTTCGTCTGCAGTGTGTGTGTGACAGCTGCCTAGACTCAGTCCTGTCTGTGTGTCTGGCTTGGAGAAGCGTGACTGAGGTTTGCTGAAAGAAACAGGGAAGAGTCTGTAAAATGACTGCAAAGAGGGAAAAACATGGTTAGACTATAATTACAGTCACAGAAACAGGTGAGGAGCATGAAGTGCGGTCTCATCTCCTGCTCCCTTGCGCTCTGTTAGCTCACCATCTAGTTAACACCAACTCGTGTGTTGATGGCAGAATGACGGCCGTGACTGTCGGCAGCCTATTTGTTTGTTTCTCCCCTTTCTCCCCTTTTTTGTTAGACGATAAAGTAGAGCTTTTAGGCATATGCCAAGAAAACAAACCGAGAAATGATTTCATGCATCATTGTTTACTTGGTATCGAAGGAAAGGAAAATCAATGTGTGCGCATGTGTTTATGGCATTCGAGGTGCCTACAGAGTAAACAACATTGTAAACTAGAATTTCTGGATCTGCTTCATGGCTTTTCATTATCATTCAAGGACATGTTGCTTGGCATCAATGATCGTGCCCCCGTTGGTTAAATTACAGCTATAGAGAAAAGGAGAGAAAGGATATATCTTCCCCGAAGGAGGCCAAGGCAATGAGCAGGACTCGCATTTGACTACTGCCCAGCTTGTTAATTAAAGCTGAAGTGTGTAATTTTTTCAATGTTAAAATACTCTCGTCCCAGCTTAATATGCAGAGACGACTAAAAGTAAGCCATTAGTGGGGCGATTTCCCTGAAAAGTGTAAACACTGTGTCTCTGTGGCCCTATCAAAACATTGCTCTGTTTGTTTGAGAATTCTGACCAGCCTCGCACAGCAACAGTGGCTTAGCCAATGGCATGAGTTAAGAGGCGGGGCACTCACTTTCCTGCCTAATAACAGATGGGCAGAGTTTCTTGAGGGAAACCTCTTTGAAAACAATCATTATTTTGCAGTAGCATTTGGTGATTCTGGTGGCGTAGAAAATACACTTCAGCTTTGAAAGTATGTGGATGTAAGTTGGAATAAACAGGTGAGCTTGTTTGTGCAGAAAAGTGTGTCTGTGAGTGGGATGTGCGTGGTGGTATTCTTTTCCTCCCTGTCAAACAGCTCCCACATAACAGACTGAGCTTGTGGCTTGCATGTGGGTGCTGCATATACTACCCACATTCACACACCCACATACTGTACAAACACACATTTACACAAAGATATTGTCATCCCTCCTCAAGATCCTGTGACAACTTTCCTCCATAAATAAGGTGCAATCTGATTCTGATATCCTCTAGTATTATTGATGGATAGGGAGGCTAAAATAAGGCAAGTATTGGAAACAATCTCTGTTCAATTGTTCCTTACCCAGCATCCCTGTCAAAAAAAGTGCTGTTTAAGAAAAACCTGGCTTCTCTATTATCACACGGCCAATACATATTCATATGTATCTGTCTGGGTTTGCGGGATGGGAGGCGGAAAGTGGGCATTGCAACAGAATGATTTTATTTGTTCAATGACATTGACTGATGCCTGCTTCACCATTCAGGATGTTTGTTTGCGAGACAATCTCGCTTATCAAATTCAGTACACAAACAAGGCGGCCCAGTTTATGTATACATAATATTACATATATATCATTTCCACCACCATTTCAATCACATTAAACATTCATGATTTCAGGGCAAAAAAGAACTAAGAAAGCTATCTAGAGAGAGTGTGAAAATGTGTTTTTAGAATATAAAGAGACTTTATATTCTTCACATTCAACAGGGCAATAAAAGTGCCCATAGTTGGATAAAACCCCACATATGAAATACTGCATGTATAGAAACAAACAAGACAGTAAAGAATAAATGTATCTTCTTTCAGGAGCCATACATTTACCCTGAGCTTTGTTAAACTAAGGGTTTTTCTACTTTTCACATGCTCTTTAAACCACAAAAACTCGACTTGAAAATAAACCTATTAAAATGGTAATCACGCATGAGTAGATAAGTCCCCCTAAGCTTTTACTTGTGGAAGCGCAAATACTCAACCGGGAGTTCTCCTGACGACGGCATTGTCATGGCAGAGCACTGGTTAGAGATAAGAGGAAGCACAGCATTGTATCACAAAACAGTTTGTGTGGAGTCTATCTACCAGCGTGAGGATCAGCGACCGTGTGAAGGGCACATGGAAGGAGGGAGAGAAATAAGTTAGAGACATCGATGGCCATCTTCACATGTGACTCTGACACACACACAGGTGCTATTCCATGAGGCTCTGATAAAAGGGCTGTCACAGTTGGGTAAATAAAGCAGGGCTCTGTTCCCATTGCTCACACAACACTGAACTGTTCCTGTCAGACTAGCGATCACACAGGTGTCAATGGAAACTAAATGACGTATTGACACACATCACATTCTGTGCTTGTTTTTAGGTCAATGGTGATGGATTGTTCAGGTAGGTGTCGGTGCGATCTGGCGTGAAAGTGCGCATATGTTCACAAGGATCATCTCACTTACCACATCATGATGACGGAAGCCAGCACATGTGCAAAGACACCGAAACTGAACTGCCAGTGTCTGTCTCTTTACAATGAAAGCATGAATATCTAATTTTTCATCAGATATGGCGAGATAATCCAATGAAGCTGTGAGAGCGGCAGTCTGTCTCAAAGGTGTTTAAAAGCTTATCCTCCTTAATATCATTTACATGGCCCTTCTGCAGTCAGGGCAATAAGTGTAATTCCGTTAAATTGCGATATTGTCTTTCCCATCATTTCTCAGTCTTTATATATAGACTCAGGTTAATCCTTTCCTTTTTAATCAAGCCGCTTTGATGTATTCATCATGCCATTTTATTTAATTTGCTATTCCCCTGCAGGGAAGGATAGAGGTGGACACTGATGGAATCAACGTGCCGATGAGACGTGCATAGGTTCTGCATCTCTGTGGTAACGTTCACCATGGTAACTTGACGTATTTGTGGGCTTAGTGCCCACTGGATTCGACGCGACCACAGAAACGCATGTGAAAATAAGAGCGATGGGCATTGTTGCCAACGAGATGGTAAATGTTGCTAAGAAGCCTCAGAGGCCCCATTAACGCCCTGCAAAGGAAAAACGTTCCACGGATTCAGAGTTTTAGGTGCATCTCTCTAAAAGTCAATGCATTTGATTGACAACTCATTACAGGTTAGCTGTTCCTGAATACACTTTTTCTCCATAGGAACAGAGCAAAATTTATCTTAATTCAATCTAGTTATTAAGGTTGTTATTGTAAGACGCTAATCAAGATTTCATAGAAATTTTAGTGCCAGAGGCTGTATTGACCATATTGAGGTCCTAATTAAATGCACTTGTTATCTTTTTTTTTCTTCAAGACAAAAACAAATGCTTTATCTGCAGCCACCTGTGTGACGGACGTCTCTTTACTTGAAACTGGAATAACAGAATTACATTACTTTTCACTGTGTTTTCTCTCAATACACAAAGGCGAAACTATATCTTCAAGCAGGCCACGCATCCCTAAGGAAGCTTTCAATGAAATTACAGGTTGTATAGATTATATGACCTCTTTTAGGCATCACAGAATGCTAACAAGGCCAGGAATTCACAGGTGGCTGCTAATTTATAGTGTCAGCCTGTTTCTAGTGTTGATGACACAGAGTTGTTATTTAATCATATTTAACTTGTTAAAGCTGAAGGGCTCAAACTTGCCGCAGCCATCATTTAATCTTCAAGTGCGTGGCATATGTTTACCGTGTCAACAAGAACCATGCCATTTTAGGTCTCTGTTACTCCCTGAAGTATCCTCAGAAAGTTTGCCTTCGTTTAGTGACAGCTCCCTCTTTCACAAGGCACAAGCAGGCATCTTCACATCCCCGTGAGTGATATTCACAGAGGCAAACCACCGCTGGCACGTCTGAACAAAAGTGACATGCTCTAACCTGGGGTGGCAGGCAGGGAGCAAAAGGTCTGGGGAACATGGTTTCAACTTAAGCACCCCCACCACTGTACAGCTTGCGATGTTGCAGAATATGCAGAAAATATCCTGGGGCTGGACGAGATGCATCTCGGTTCAGTCAGGAATATTAACAACACGGAAACGCTTGTATTCTTTCATGTGGCTGCTGCTTGGCTGATAATGCCTGTACAGAATAAGACAAGCAGATGTAAGATCACTCAGGGGAAACCCGTCTGTCTGAGCTGAGTTTTGAGTCTTTTTTTGTACTTTTCCTGGAAATTTACTATAGGTATTCCCTCTTTGCTTGGCTGGGAAGTACGTTAGACAATTAGACAGGCCAAAGCAGCACTTTTAAGCATCTGGTGCATTAATTAGCAGCTCTTGTGAAGGCCTGAAGACCAAGCAAACATATCGAGGAAAAAACTGATTATTCGCCAATTCATCAAGGTGTATGATAATAAAAAACTTCACATTTTTAAGTAGCAATGAGGCAAGTCTGTCGATCAGAAAGAATTTCTCAGGCAACGTTAACAAACCTGGTGTTCAGAGGCACTGTGCTTCCTCTTGCGTGACGGAACACAAGCGCTTCGGGCGCTGGATTTTGGCAGCCATCATCTCTCGCATCTTTGCCTGATCAAACAATCCCTACATTTTCCATCGCTGGCCCAGCCCTTCTGCGCTTCTATTCATCCGGCCAACTGCATAGTTTTTTTGCGTGACCTCGCTGCCAAAAAACGGATGCTCTCTGGCGTTTTAAAATTGTTTTGCATAACTAAAGACAACGTTGCCTTTGTGAGCGACATTTGTGATTCTGACATTTGCTTGAGCAATGTTAATCCTGTCAGCGGCATTCAGGATGACTGAGCTAAAATAATTGAAGATGAGAGTGTGCTTAGAGGGACAGGATTTCACTAGCGTGCCCCAGAAACACACACACACACAAATGAAACTAGGCATGCAAACTCTTAAGACACACTAATTCGTGAGTGGCCGTTTAGCAGATTTAGGACACTAGCTGGATCTGCTGGTGACGGATTAATGTCCTCTCTCACAGAGGTGTGCCAGTTTCTCCTGTCTCGCTCTCCGCCACCTCTCAGGACGGAAAGTAAAGGGCAGCCATCTTAAACCCTTCTGAGCCACAGCTACAGCTAAGACTAAAGTGAAATGCTTGTCGCCAATCTCTACCAAGCTCCATGTGTCAAGGACAGGCTTTTGGGAAGAGGAAATGCAGGCTTAAGGAGCTCAGGAGTGGCTAAAATCCATAACCTGTCTGTGTGCCAGCTGTAATTTCACTGCAAAATTGTTGTGAT
The DNA here is from genome assembly GCF_001515605.1 of Sinocyclocheilus anshuiensis. Taxonomy (NCBI): domain Eukaryota; kingdom Metazoa; phylum Chordata; class Actinopteri; order Cypriniformes; family Cyprinidae; genus Sinocyclocheilus; species Sinocyclocheilus anshuiensis. The sequence continues at coordinate 183,616 of NW_015557177.1, read as the reverse complement.
ACAATGTGAGAGGTAATAGGCATGTCACAGCTCATATATATTTGTGCAGAGCATATTGAGAGCATGGGATGTTCTGTACATCTCTGCCTTGGCTTGCTTGTAAGAAAATTAAATCAGAATCCAATCAATAACAAGTTTAACAAATAACTTTTTATTCTAGGAACTCACTGGTGAATAAATAAGAAAATATTGGTGTGTTTACAAGAACGTTTGGTACATATGCATCACTGTCAGCTGAGGACAAGAATAAATCTATAAGGTTGCAAGAAAGAGCACTTTGGGAGGTAGTTTTTCAAGCACAATTTAGCTATAATGAGCTTTCCATCCATAAATTTGCCTCAGTGACCCATTTTTCATTTGTAAATGTGCTGTGTGTTCTCACAATTGTCTAGAAGACTTTTGTCTCCCTGCCAAAGTGCTGTTTATTTGTGTTTACATTTTGCTTGTTATCTTCACATTTTGGGATATGTTCTGCTTGAGACTATACTCATGATGTTGGCTTACACCTCATAATTTTGCTCTAATAATAAGCATTCTGTCTTTGAATAATAAGATTAGATGCCATATTATGTAAATATGCTGCTTCAGTCTCTTTAAAGAAATGAATGATAGGTGAGGTGAGGAGAATTGTCAAAAATATTGTTAAAGTGATGAGAAAATGAATATTCTGTCATAATTTGTTCACCCTCGTGTTGTTCCAAAACTATGACTTGTGCAGGGAAAAAAATGTATATACTGTAACAATATATTCCTGAAAATAAAAATAAATATAAAATAACATAATATAATATAATATAATATAATCATTTTAACTGATTTTTACCCTCCTCAGTAAGCTGCTGACTTGAGAGCTGCTGTGATTAGTTCATTGAGTCAGTGAGTTGAACTTGATTCGATGATTCACTGATTTGGTTCTCAAGTTCAACCCACTAAATCAATGATCTGGTTGCAGCAGTTCTATAATTAATAGCTCATTGGAGAGGAAGCTCCACGTTGGAATACCATAGACTACCTCATGGTGCCTTTTTGTTGTTTCGACTTTTAGACCTTAACAGACAAACATGGTTACTATAAACTGTCATTGTAGAGCTGTGTAAATATAATTTAAAATAACCTCTTTTTGTGTTACACAGAAATAGGGATGTTCATTTTAACCAGTTAACCGACCGTATAGAATTTTGACTGATTAATACAATCAGTTAAACGGTTTAAAGAGTTATTTATTTTTTTTTTTTTAGCAATTTCTCAAAATATTTAAAAAGATTTGCTGCATGGTTAAAATACGCTACGCGTATAAAAAATGGTGTTTTTAGAGAAAAAAAAAACACAAGTTGCGTATAAGTCGCATTTTATTATTTCATTTAGAAATAGGCCTAATGCCGACGCGAAATGTTTACAAACATTATAATAAATGCTGTAAACATAGCTAGGCTATTTTAGTTCCCCTCACTCCACAACAAAGCCTTTCAATTAACAGTATTTTGAAAAGAGTTATTTTTATAACCCTGTAAAACTATATTTCCAATGAATATGTCGCAGATGTTAATGTGTAATGACCTATACAGAGCCCTGAAATTCGTTTAATGCAGCATTGATTAAAATAAAGAAATTAGATCAATCAAAACGCGATTTAAATTATAATATTAAGCCAGGGTTAAGCGTAGAGTGATAACAGAAATCATAAATTCGTGGGTTTGTTTCATCTTCATTTACTCGCAGAATTTAAAAATTAACGGTCATTTTTCGTTTTATTGGCTGATTGACTCGCTCGTTTATCGATCTCTTTATTGAATGATTACTTAAAATTAATATATTTATGAGAGTAAATATGATTTCGGAGGGATTTAAAATGCCTAACAGAACATGATGTTAAGCGAGAGGTTTTTGTTTACGGATCGAAAGAAGGTCCCGCTGCACAAATTGTACACTTCAGTGGTAAGAAATGAATGTACTGATATCCTACTTTAAGTCAAGTAATTTTTTATTCTTTTTTATATATATATCTATGAATAAATGTCATATTTTATGAACCATACATTGTGTTGAAATCATTTTTATTTGATGCTGAAGAAATGTAAAATCTGGGTACTCCGTAATCTTACATATTAATGGACAGATTTAATCTTATTTAATCTTACATATGATGGTTGATGTGCTCAGATTATTACTTAAACAATAGATAAAAACAAGATGTGGTTTTTATAATACTGATTAGGCATCCATACAGATAAATTCCATGCCGCTTATACTATACTGGGTCACGAGTGTGCTGGATGATTACTGATATACAGCGGGTTGATCATATCGGAGTAAAGAGGTTAGGGGAACATTATAATAACATTCTGGGAACCAAAAACTAACGTTAGGGGAACATTATAATAACAGCGGGGTGATCATATCGGAGTAAAGAGGTTAGGGGAACGTTATAATAACATTATGGGAAAGTTAGATTAACATTATGGGAATGTTAGATTAACGTTAGAATAACGTTCTGGGAACCAAAAACTAACGTTAGGGGAACGTTATAATAACATTATGGGAACGTTAGAATAATGTTCTGGGAACCAAAAACGAACGTTCTGGGAACGTTAGATTAACGTTAGAATAACGTTATGGGAACCAAAGACTAACGTTCTGGGAACGTTAAGAAAACTTTCCTGGCTAACCAAAAACAAACCATAAAAAATAACGTTCTGGGAACCAAAAACTAACGTTCTGGGAACCAAAAATTGTTAGCTGGGTAAGAAGATATAGCAATATAAACGACAAGCCAAAACGAATTCATTTAGGCTAAAACAAAACTGAAACCAACGTTAGGTCTCTCATTCGACACAAAATCAAATGTTTCCGTATTCGCGATGTTTATGAATGGCAAATTATTATTTATTATGTAGCCTACTTCACTCGCACTCCAATATCCACGTAAAACAAAATGTTTTGCATAACATCATGGCGGTACGGTGATCACACTTAACGGCACAGCACACAAAATCAAATGTTTCCGTATTCGCGATGTATTTGAATGGCAAATTATTATTTATTATGTACTTCACTCACGTTCCAATATCCACGTAAAACAACATGGTTTGCATAACATCACGGCGGTACAGTGATAACGCTTAATGGCACAGATTTGACTACATATGGAAAAAAAACACACTGCTCAGTTTAAATATGTTTGACTGACTGTATTTTATTATGATAATGAACAGGCTGCATTGTCAAGGTAGCAAAGCTTAACTGTGTGGCGCCGGCGCAATAACTTAATTTTTTTCCTTCTAACAGTGGAAACAACTACTCCTTTTAATCATAAAGATAATCTGAATTGTAAAAGGTTTGTATTTATTTGTGTACATTCACAATAAAAACAAATCTTTGTGCTTTTGTAAAATAAGCCTAAAGAAAAATAGGATGCCACGTTCTGCTGGTTTCTTTACGCGCAGAACAAAAATCAACCGAAACTCTGCATACTAGTCTACTTGTTACAGTTTTTCTTAATTTATTATTTAAGTAAAGATATTTTTCTCGTATAGGCCTATTTATTCATTATACTGTATATATATATATATATATATATATATATATATATAGCCTAGCTTTATTATGTTTTTCTCCGCTCGCAGAAGCACTGCAGGTGTGTGATGTGACCATGAGAATCCTCATGTTCTGTTGTTTGCTGCTTTTTGCGCATGTAAAATTAATCCCCGGGAAACAAATGTTAGTATTTTTAACGGGTCACAGACACTTATCCTTTCTAATTTAATTCAATTCTAATTTAAAATAATCTTGTCGGTTAACGGTTAATAATCAGTTAACGAGCGTCGGTTAGGAAAAATAACCGAAATGAACATCCCTACAAAGAAAACAAACTCATACAGGAATGGACCCTCATGAGGGTGACTAAATAATGGGCAGATCTTTAGGGATGAACTGTTTAAGTTCATCCCTTAAGTTTAAATGCAGATATCAGAATGTGAAAGTTTGTGCAAGTCTTTGGCCACCTTATCATTCTTCGACTGTGGCCACTTTTCTTGTTAGCGTCTGGTTTGTGGGCTGGGCGACATGGCGTGTCATTGTCACCGTTCATTACCTCTGCATTTCCTGTGCTTGCTGTGACAGAGAGGTAACGCCCCTTCACAGAGAAAACTCATTGTAGCTCCACAGGGAGCACTTTGTCTCCTCCACACTGCTATTGCACCACAGAAAATAACAAACGAAGAAATAATAAGATTTGTTTGTGTGGTAGGTAAGCGTTGACTGAAAGGCACTGGAACCCTGACATCCTAATCCTTATTAAAAACCTCATTAATGAGGTCCTCCGGAATTCTAGGTTTAGGTCTTGAATGCAGGTAATAGAATGAATCGCACACACAAGGGCTTACCGTCAAGAACACATATTTAATTTAAAGACTTATTGCAAATGGAGAGTTTAATATCTGCTGCAGGGGATTTAACACCCAAATACAGACTCTCAGCAGCTCTATCCCAAAAGAAGAATTTTTGTCTGCTCTATGATTGGGGGAAAAAAGAGACTGATTAGAGCATCTGGACACTGGCAATCAGACAGACAGGCAACTTTACGTTTCATTAAAACATAATTAAACCATCCTTTTAAGTTCTAGTGAAAACATTGTTAATTCACCCCAAGTCCAATGACCAGCGCTTTTAATTCAAAGCATGCCTTTCCTCTATTAAACCAAATCGAGTTTCAACAATGTATCGGGTCAGTGTGCCTTAAATGAGCTTCTCTGAAGTAGCTCTCAATAACTTTCTTTCTTGTTTTAACTTGTATTTTCTAGACTATGTGCAATGGTACCCCACCCCATATTATTGCTATTATTGTTAAGAATAAAATAGTATTGCTAATGAAAATAGTAATAATCACATCATTCAGTGACTTTAAAATAAATCAATAATTTTAATCAGAAATTCCCCAAAAAGTTTTTAAACTAATTTTTCAATATCCTGTTTGTTTGTGGAGGTTCACACCACTATAGATTTTACTTTTTTAAAGCATTTAATTATTTTAATTTTTCTTCTTCATTATATCAGGGAGGATGCATCACCATGACATTTTTAACTTTACGCCACACAAAAATATAAAAATGAATTTTAATTCAGGATTTAAAAATGTGCTTGTGATAAAAAGGATGTATTAAAATGTTATTATATATTTTTCTTAAATGTCAATGTCCTTATTTTATTCGACCAATTTAACCCTTAACACATTTCTCTTTATTTTCCCAGTATAAATGAGAGCTTCAGCAAATTTAACCAGAATATCATTACTTCATAATGCCACAGACCTCAAATAATGCCAGGAAGTGACAGTGACACATGTGTGAGGTACACCAAAGTATCGGCTCATGTATCATGGACATAGGAAATGTTCCTCTGCCACCATCTCCAAATTGTAGGCTTTACATGCTGTTCCACCTAATAACTTTGTTTGATCCCATACTGCTCAAGTATGCATTACCAATCAGGTCTCTCCTTTCAGGCCTTGCTTATAAACATGATAAGTGCTGGAATCCTAATCACTGACGCCCTTCCGAAAATGAGAAGCAGTCTGTGAAAATCAAATCTGATTGCACTCAGCAAACAAATACATATCATGAGTACGGAACATAATCAAGATTAACCAGAATACGTGACCCGCTTCTGTGGGCATGTTTGCGCATGTGATTTGAGCATTAAATTGCTGCGCCACCGGAATATCAAGTGATAGATAGGTGACCTCTTTCTAGCAGTAACTAATTTCCATATGAAGTGGGGAAGATAATCTAATCGCAACAATGTGTAAAGATAAAAGAAATCCCCATTGCCCTCTTTCTATTTCAGAGGGTTTTTTTCCTGTACAACTCCCAAAAAGCACAGCTGCTTTTTTGCCTTGAAAGAGGATGTGTGTCAGAAAATGTCTATCAGCTAAATGGCACCCATCTATTTTGCTTATTACCACATAATCAAAATTCCTTATCAGAATTAGTAAAAAAAAGTGTTAATAGGTAATTACAGAATGCATAATACTGGCAGTAGGTTCATATTCCAGCAAGCACCACAATTAAATCCTGACTGTTTCTCTCTGTTAAAGCAATGTTCCAGGGTTAGTACACGTTAAGCTCAATCGACAGCACTTATAGTCTTGAAAGCCACAAAAGTGAATTTCGACTTGTCCTTCCTTTTTAAAAATAAAGAGCAAAAATCTGGGCTGCAGAGAGAGACTTACAAATGGTCTGTGAATGGGGACCAATCCATAAACTTTAAATTACTCACTATTTCAGTAATAAAACCACAAGACATTAACAATTTGTTTAAATGTGTTAAATCAAATGAAAAATGGTGTGTCTGATTGGTCCAGACGCTACAGTGGTTACAGTATGAAACAGTCTCTTAATAACCTTTTCTGTGAATATATATCCAATTTTCCAACATTGTTGCCATGACAACAATGTAAAATGACCAGAACACCTTTAAAGATCAAATAACATACACTTTTAACAGAAGAATGAATGTAAGAATTACTGTAAGAGCTTTCAGAAGTTAGGCTACACAATTCTGCTTTTAAATCCTGCAAAAAAAGTCCTCTTTCACTTGTAAGTGCCTTAACTTATGCAACGAATGCTGCCAATTGAGCTTAACTTGTATTGAACCCAGAGTATTCCTTTAAGGCCTTTTCTGAATTCCCCCTAAACGCACAAACACTGCTTCCTTGGGTCTCTCTTACCCAATTTTTGTTAATTCTCTTCCTCTTCTCTGTTTTAATAACCTTTTTTGCCTAGACTTTCTGTGGTTGCCAAGTTGCTTTCCCCAAAGTCCCTGGCGCAGATTCTTGGTAAACAGGGGTAAACAAACACAAGAAAACCATTAGCCTGTGCCCACAAACTAGAGTTTGCAAAAGACTCTCTTTGGAATGAGGGCTGGTTAGATTCTGTTTGCTTGTGTTGCTTAACTCACACACACAGGTACACACAAACACAGAGAGAAGTGACACAGAGGCTGCTCATTAATGGAAAAGAGGCGACGGTGACTCAGACACACTCTCACAGACGTGCCCTCACCCAATTCCTCCAAGACGTTTCCAAATCCTTTCAGGCATTCATTTAAAACAGGGGAAAGGTCATGTTCTAGTATTGCCACAGAGTATCTCTGACTGATTGATTAAAAACAGACAGATACATGGCAAACTGCATCGGATCAGTCTGAGATGCTTGTGTTGTTGGTATTTCTGCTGAAAGGCAAGAGAAGGAGGCATATGAAATACAAAGCATAGAAAAAGGAATAATACGGCGTGAATCTCTCCCCAGATTAATTCTTCAGCGAGCCTCTGCTCACAGTCCCGGTCTAATGAGGTGCTTTGACCTCAGCTAGGTTTAATGGAATAATAAATGTATCAATGCTTTGAAACCTGCAAGGTCTCTCACCAAAAACACACACACACACACACACACACACACACACACACATACTCGAACAGGATAGAGATTCCTTTGCTCATGTGCATCTTAGCCCTCTGTTTAACACCACTGTATCATCATCAATCTGTGCATGTGGTGAATGAGGATCTTTTGATGGACAACCACAGAATACAAATTCATGCCCCAGGCCTACATATTCTGCATCTATATAAACACATAAATCTTTGTTCCTGACAGGAAGGATACCCAGTTTCTCAGGGTTTCCAGGTTGTGACAGTAGTTTTTTTAGTCATGTGACAACAGCAACTTGTGAAAAAAGAAACATGCTCGCGTGAATCGTCCAATTTCATAACAACAAAGAAATTATTTATTATATAACCCCCAGCTATAGATCTGTCAGGATCATGGACCTGTTTTGTTATGTTTTGCCCCTGTTTCTGTTCCTGTGTTCCCTTTTTTTGGTAATGTCCTTGTTTAGTTAATTAGTCATTCTGTGCACCTGTGCTAAGTAATTATCCCTTGTATTTAAGTTCCTGTTTGTTCAGTCTTCCTTTGTCAGGTCTACTTGTATAAACGTCTCCCTTGTGCTCTTGGACTCCCTGTTGGATTATTAAAGACTCTCTTTTTTGTGAAATCTCCACGTCTCCTCGTTTCTTCGTGTCCGTGCTCCAGTGGATTGTGACAAAAGACCTGACCGAATACAGTTACCTCCATGTGTTCCCTGTTTTTGTTTCCATTTTTTCCTCAGTGTTTTTTGTTTCCGTTGATCCGACCAAATACAAAATATAGTTTATCAGCATGTTTTCCCCTGTTTTGTTTCCATGTTTCACTCAGTGTTTTTTGTTTCTGTTGTTTCCCCTATGGATCTCCTCGCTCACCCTGAATATCTCTTCCTCCTGCTGGAGCAGGGGGAGAGATCGCTCGAGGGCCATACCAGACTGTTCCTGGTCATCGCTGCATCCCTGGCTTCTCCCTCCATCGTCTCGTTCTACGACGCCTGTTTGAACATCTCGTGCAGAGCGCTGTCGTCCGAAGATGGTCCTTGAGTGAATTTCGCTGCCTATGTGGAGTGGACACTGGCGAGAAATGGATCTCCATTCCCCACCTGTTCCCAGCCCACCATCTCCCCGCTGCGCGGAGCGCATGCCCGAGCCCACCGCTGATGGAGCCCGCCGTGGCCGATGAGCCATCGCCGCACGGAGCGACAGAGCTGAGGATCGCCGCGGAGATAGAGCTGCTGATGACGTCAGTCAAGGTCTGTGAGCCGGCAACAACGCCCGCCACGAGGGAGAAAGCTGCAGACGGTGTGACCGTGGAGAGGAGCTCCACCCCCTGCACCGCTGCTGAGGGTGAGCTGTGTATGGCGTGGCGACTGTGCCACACCAAAGAGGAGAGGGCTCCTGTTCCTGAGTTCTGGCCTGAAAGCCCGGAGGCTCACAAATGCCCAACCTCCCACCCGCTCCTGCCTCCTCCTCCGCTGTCGTCTGGCAACCCCTTTGCTCGCCCTCAGCCCACCATCTATGCGGTGTGAGCTCCGCAAGACTGCCATCCTTCAGCGTCGCTGTGGCTGGAGTTTCCCTTGACTCCGCCTCCAGCCTCTAAGCCCCAGGACTCCGCCTCGGCCCGTGGACCCGTCGGCTCCACCATGGCTCTTAGCTCCCTCCTCTCCGCCGTGGCCCGGCAGTCCACTAGCTCCGCTTGTCTCCCTCGTCCCCCCGGCTCCGCCTTGGTCTGGCGTCGACCATCCTGCGCCTCGGGACTCCACTCCTCTTCGTCCCTCCGGCTCCATCAGGCTCCTTCATCCCCTTGGCTCCTCCTCAGTCCTTTGTCGCTCCAGCTCCACCACGGCCTCCCGGATCCACGCCTTCGCATCGGTCGCCGGCGCCATCTGCTCCGCCTAGTACCTCCGGATCCTCCCTGTCGCCCTGGCTCATCGGCTCTCCGTCTCCGCCTCGGGCTCCTCCACCACCTTCTCTGCTGCCGTTGGTCGGCCCCCTGGAATCGGCGGCCATTCCTCCTCCATGGCTCCTCCCTCCGTCGGCTCCACCGTGGGTCGCCATCATGGCTGTGGCCTGGGTCCTGCTTGGCTCCTCCTGCTCCAAGTTCTTCCTGTTTCCTCCCTGGCTCCTCCCTCCATCGTCACCTCCCTAGTCTCTGTCTGCCGGCCCCCTCCCAGGTGTCCATCCACCTCCCAAGTTCCCACCCATGCCCCCGCTCTGTTGATCTACGGCGCGAGGATGCGCCTTCCGGGAGAGGGGCGATATGTCAGGATCATGGACCTATTTTGTTATGTTTTGCCCCTGTTTCTGTTCCTGTGTTCCCTTTTTTGGTCATTTTCCTGTCCTCATTTAGTTAATTAGTCATTCTGTGCACCTGTGTTAAGTATTTATCCCTTGTATTTAAGTTGAGTTGCATGATGCGACAAAAGACAATAGAACCCATTATAATCAGTGATGTTGTCTACACTGGATGCGGCACAATGCGACTCGATCCACGTCAGTACACTGATGCCTCATTCTATTTATGACAAACTGTACTGACACAATGTTCAAATGATTTGCAACGATCGCTTTGTCGCATCGAGTGTAGACAGACTTTTAGCTATTCAGGCGCAGCATGGCGCGACACGACAACTGTCGTCAGGTGTCAGTGTCTGCTCTATTACAAATAATTTATGTTTTTAAAAAAAACCTAAAACAAGTGGCATTTCAAGATGGAAATATAGACTAGGAAATATATTTAAACTTGCTCTGCCCTTACGTCCATGACACTGACTCACTGGGGAGTTGCCAGTTTTGCCAATCTTTCCAGCTCTTAAGGCCGAATGTGCTCTTGGATGGTTAGATACATGATGGGCTAATGTAGAAAAAAATAACTTAAGGTCTTCCCAGCATTAAGGTAATCCTGCTGTTTTGTCAGTAAGACACATTTGACTGGTAAAGAATAACCTGCAGTCGAATGACCCCCCCCTTTGTATTGCATTGCATTGCATGTATGATCAGGGATGACAGGTTGATAAGTAGACATGCTATTTATGACTGTATGTAACTGTTGATACTTTGCAGCAAAAGTGGCTCTCCGATTGACTTTGTCCTATCAGTGCGGCTCTCATGAAAAAAAAAAAATAGTGAAGACCACTGATTTAGAACTACTTTCATTGGCAGAGGAAAAAATAGGCAAAGTAACTAGCAATACGGCATCTACAGTATGTTTCTCAACATTAACTTCGACTGTAGTGTCACCAGAAGCTACAAATCCAAAATATAACCCTAACTGATGCTGTGCATAGCTTTTTATTTCTCAAACAACGTGCCTATGTCCATATTCCAAAATGACAATGCCAATATTCTTCAGGCTCAAATTGTGAAAGATTGGCCACCACAGAGACCTGACCTTAACCCCATTGAAAGTCTTTTGGATGTGCTGAAGCACTTTACACTGCCTGCCCAAAAATAATTCTCTCACTCTATTATTTCGCTGGACCACCTTAGCTCTTCTAACATTGTTTTCTTTCACTGTGGGATTGTTTCAACGTCACAACATTTATTTCCACCAAGAGTTGCAATCATTTTCAGTCATGATCTTGTATCGACAATAGAAGAGTTGAACCACTCTGTAAAGTTGACTCCAGCACATCCCAGAGACTTTCAGTAGGGTGAAGGTCAGGACTCTGTGGTGGCCTATCCATAATGAAAATGATTCCTCACGAAACCATTATTTCAAAATTTGGATCCAATGAATCTTGACATTGTCATCCAGGAATATACAAGGGTACATCCTCCAACATGGTTATTTAAAAAATGAAAAGCTACAAAATGCATAAGTTAGGGTTCAAAGAATTGTTGCAAAACATATAAAATGCCAGAAACATGTTAATCAACACAATAATGATCAATTTCTAGACTTATCAGTATTTACTTATTTAAAACTGAATGACGACTTTTTTTTTTTGTAGCCAGGCAGTGTATTATTGCCTGTGTTAACTCAAGGCCATGTTAAATTTTTGCAATGAAAATTTTTTATTTTCTCTTCAGTAGTGCTCTTGTGCACTGAATTTCTGCAACACTAACACAGGAGAGTGATGACAGACAGAACTTTTTCACTTTTTCATGAGCAAGTTTTATAAACTGATATAATTGAACAATTTTAACATTTGAAAGGTAAACCTCCTAGTACCTTATTGACAGATACAGCACTGCTGTTTCTGAGTTTTACATTAGCGGTTCAATAACACCAGTCCAAACTGCCTTGGGCGAGTCCTCAAAGGAAAATTACCTTCACAGCTCTTAAGTCACGCATCTCCCACACATCCATCCAATACTTCATGTTTTCTACAGATTGACTCGTTCTCCAACGTCTCTTGAGCCACAAATTCATTGCAGATTCTTCTTTGATTTTGTTAACATCTGTCACTATAGACCTCCTTTCAACTGTGGTGGTACACTCTGCTCTCATTGCTGTTTCATTGCTGTTTTGAGGAGCCAAGAGTTGATTTGATGCATCCTTCTACCTGGTTACCCAGATATGCTGCTGAACTGCGATACAGGATATGAAGTATTGACAAAGTGTCTCCAGTTACTTAATCTCCAGCCTCCGCTGGCCTTCCAGCTTCCTGTTCACCCTGAACCATCCTGAAAAGCAGAGGCAAGCCGGGCAAGAAGGCGCTAATTACACACGCTGTTTAAAGTTTGAGGTCGTTAGGCAAAGAGATTGACAGGGCTGTGGAGCAGAGCCGAGTGGATGTATGGATGCCGGCTGTACTTGATATTAAAGGGTTAGTTCACCCAAAAATGAAAGTTAGTCCATAAATTACTCACCCTCAAGTCATCCTAGGTGTATATGACTTTCTTCTTTCAGACGAAACCAATCGGAGTTATATTAAAAATTGTCTTTGATCTTTCAAGCTGTTTAATGGCATTCAGCGGGTGTTGCAGTGCATCAGTCCAAAAGAAGTGTAACAAAAAAAATGTCTCACACGGCTCCGGGGGGTGAACAAAGGCCTCCTGTAGCGAATCGATGCGTTTTTGTAAGAAAAATATCCATATTCAAAACGTAATAATCACTTTAATTGTACACGGAAGCAGCTCCGGGAGGATGACGTATGAGGTCAGCGTTGCGCATGTGCCGGTGAGTCTCGTGAAAACCAATGTTTGTTAACAGGCGCTTTTTATTTAACTTCTTTTGGACTGATGCACTGCAACACCCGCTGAGTGCCATTAAACAGCTTGAAAGATAAAAGACAATTTTTAATATAACTCTGACTGGATTCGTCTGAAAGAAGAAAGTCATATACACCTAGGATGACTTGAGGGTGAGTAATCTATGGGCTAATTTTCATTTTTGGGTGAACTAACCCTTTAAAGCTTGTATGGTGCTCATCCACTCTTGTAATTACAACAATTAACTGTTGTGATTACCAACAGCTTTATTTGGCACTATGGAGTGGAGATAAGAAGGCTTAATGTGGGAGGATGATTACTGATAACTCCTCATGGGTGAGGGACGGTCAAGGCAGCAAACGATAGGAATAATCCCCCCGATTATCTTGTAGCGGAGATTAGCTTTAAGAAAATTAGCTGTGTTGGCTTTGCTAATGATCAGATTATTAGCCACAAACTATGGACTTTTAGCACAGTTGCAGACCTGCAGATTCGGGCCCATGAAAGTGGATTAAGCTTTGTTTAGGCACTGGGGCTATTATTTATGAGCAAATTTAGCTTAATGGAATGCAAGCAAATCAAGCTAAAAGCTACGGCTAATTCTGTCAGCCCAAAATATCATTCTGCCCACAAGCATTGTACAGTGAGAGTGAAGTTAAATAGGCCAGCATTACCATGGATACACAGTGCTGTCGGAGCAAAACAAACAAACAAATCAAGATGGAAATCCTCCTTGGTATCTGCAGAAATTATGCGTATTCACTTATTATAATAAAAACGATGCTAAATTACAAAAACAAGCCAAAGCTGCAAGACACATCGCTCCCAAAACAAAAACAAGACCTTCCAGGCTCACTTTTTCACGACAAGATCCGGTAACAGCTTCCTGTGCCTATAACGGTTAATTATACGGCAAACAACACCATCGTGTAATTTTCGCAAAGCGGGGCCTGGTTTGTAATAGCTTTGTCACATTTGCTAAAAGACCAGACACCCACAACTTCCCTCTGATAGTAATTTCCTGTTTATACACTAACACGGCTCCTGGAGCTGTACCTATTCAGCTTGAGTTATTGATTAATGGGCATGGTGCCTCGCAGGCTCAGTCTCATTAAAAAAAGACTGGCTTTCAGTAATTCGGGCCTTGGGCACAGATGGAAGGAGCCTGCACGAGTGGAGCTGAGTCAGGAATGCCAATCATGGCCGTCTCTCCGTCTCCCTCTCCTGACCCGCTGCTTCAGTGCAAGATGGGCAAACTAAATTATTTACAGATGCAGCATTTCCAGATCAGACTGAGATATTGTTGGAAAACACATCAATGTTTAAAAACATGCCACTGAACGTCCATGTGTCTGTAGCATCAGTTAGGTCTAATTTTCGGCGAGAGCTGTTGTCACCGCTGAGTAAAACAACAGCACAGTGCACCATATGAATTTTATAGGACACATCCTGATGCATCCATTGTTCCTTTGGAGAGCGGTTTAACATCTTCAACATCACTCAAAGAGAGAGAGAGAGAGAGAGAGAGAGAGGGATTGTTCAGCATGTCATCTTTTGAAAAGATGAATCCTGGTCCTCTTTTCAAGCTCCATCTGCCTTTTTTTTTCTTTTTTGGCTATGCTGTCTTCTTTAGCATCCTCTGTGTATCTCCTGTAGACAGACATACATAAGCAAACTGACAGTTTTCCCATGATTCAAGCCTATTATTTTGTGAGCTGCAATACCGGTAGACTGCTGGACGTCCAGCGAGAGGAAGATTTGCTTAATGAGATAGCCTAGAATGACTTGTGTGTGATAGTGCAAATCCTCTGCAGAGAAAAGCAAGACAATCCTAAGTATGTTATTGATTTAAGGACTCACTGGAAAGTTCCATTCATCTCTCTGTGCCATGCAACCCGATCCCTCACCATCAAACCTTTCTGGATCCGTGGACTTATAAAAATGAGAAGGTAATGTCCCTTCTCTTTATAGCCCCATGTAAATTCATGTTACAGGTCCATTTGATGTTTTCATGGTTTTCAATTGAATGTCTTACAGAACCATTAGTCAACAAATCTCATAACAGCATATTGGCGAGACAAATTTTGCAAACACGCCAGTATGTATTTGTGTTTGCGCTCTGGAAAGGTTTCAAAGGTTTCTATTTACAACATATTTGTGCAGCATGGAGCAGTATAGCTCAAAACACCAGAGTTTTTGTTTTCATTGCTCGTATGCTGCAAATCCTCTCTTTATAACAAACATAGTGTAGACACAATGTAAATAAGAGATTAATTGTGCAGTGTAGAGAAATTAATTGATTATAATGGACGTTTGTGAGAACGCGATGAACTGAGATGAGTTCTTTAATGATTATAAAGGGAGTTTGCAAATGTGAAAATGATTTTGTACAACAGTTCAATAAACAAGAAGTTAATATTAAGTGACTTACATTTTAGGAACACTACTGTCTGATTTTGCTCTATTTCATCAAAAAAAAAAGAAAAGTTCCAAACAAAGTCAAGCTGAGCCGCTGCGCATCTCCAAGCAAGCACAGCAGTTTTTCGTTTAGGATCTGTTTTTGAATGAATCCAATCGCATAAAAGAGGATTAAAATATATATATATACATATCAGTTATTTTGTAGATACAGAGAATGGGGTTCCAAATTTGTTTAATAATATATATTGAAACAAGAAAATATGATCATATTACCCCAATTTTACAGTCTCTGCACTGGCTACCTATTAAATTCCGTATCAGTTACAAAATATTATTACTTGCCTATAAGGCCCTTAATGGGTAATCTGTATTGTTAAAAGCGCTATATAAATAAAGGTGACTTGACTTGACTTGACATATATTGAATATTTCAGAGTATATTTATTTTTAACTTTGTATTATCTCGGGTTTTGTTTTTCACATTATATTGTATGGTACCATATTGCTGTTTTTCTATTCTATTCATATTTGTTTATGTTTATTGCTTTAATGCTTAAATTTTCCAGAGGGAATTAATAAAGTACCATCCCATCCCATCTGATCCAATCAGATTTTTAATGGCGTTTTAATGCTGGCGTGCTGTATGCGCTCGCATTTTATTGAGATGGAAACTTTTTATAGGTAAGAAATTGCACATTCAGGAGCTGGTTTTCAACCCCCGCCCCGTGAATTTTGAAAATACAACAGCTAAAAGCTACATATATTTCTCAGCAATGAGGTGATAACTTAGCAGTTTTTGTAATTAAACCGACAAGCTTGTTTGCAATGCTCCACAATTGCTCGCTCGCACGTGGGTGCATGCGTTCATTCGTTCGTTCTCTCTCTCTCTCTCTCTCTCTCTCTCTCTCTCTCTCTCTCTCTCTCTCTCTCTCTCTAAAGCGATCTCTGCAGACAATCCTTTTGGGTGGGAATTAATGTAAACACAGATATCGGATAACAGTCGTGTCTAAAGTGAATGTAAACGGACGTGCCAAAAAATCGGATATGGTCAAAAGATCGGATCGGTGCATTAAGACTTGCAGTGTAAACGCAGCCATAGACACATTTAGGTAGATCGGGGACGCATTCCCTTCCCACAGGTAGCCAGTGAAGATCATGCAGTAGAGGAGTAATGTGAGCAGAACGCCTGGTGGAGGTGAGAACTCTTGCTGCTGAGTTTTGAACATACTGTAACCTTGCAATAAGTTTTTTAGGCAGACCAAGAAATAGAGCATTGCAATAATCCAGACGTGATGTGATTAATGCATGAATTAAGATTTCAGCATCAGCTAGAGTTAGAGAAGATCGAAGACGTGCAATATTACGAAGATGGAAAAAAGAGGTTTTAACAACAGAAGAAATATGAGAGGCAAAAGATAGAGATGAGTCAAATAAGACACCAAGATTACGGACAGATGAAGCAGGCTTAACATGAACCCCGTCAATTTCAAAGGACAGGTCAATCCTTTTGACTGAGGTAGCAGAGCCAATCATCAATATTTCAGTTTTGTTATTATTTAGTTTAAGGAAATTCAAGGACATCCAATGCTTGATATCCCTGATGCATGCAGTAAGTGAGTCAGGCAGTGATGACCTATCAGAGCTGGTGGTTAGGTAAATTTGAATGTCATCAGCATAGCAATGAAATTGAAGTCCACGCATGCGTATGATGTCACCAAGTGGATATATATAAATTATAAACAGAAGTGGACCAAGAACTGAACCTTGAGGAACACCCTGTGAAACTGGAGCAGTGGTAGATTTATACCCTTGTATGGTGATATAATATTTTTGCAGCATTGAGGGCAGTACGGTAATTGAGCAAATGTTCTTTCAAAGCCAATGAGTGCACAGTGAGTCCTGTTTTTCTGTACAGTCTTTCCAAGCGACGTCCCATAGCTTTCATTGCTCGAAGTTCCGGAGTGAACCAAGGTGAAACATGTGCAGATGGAACCAGTCTAGTTTTAACAGGAGCATGTTTCTCAAGTATTTGGGAAATGGTATTATTATAGATGGTGCATATTTCTGATGGACAGTTGGATAATAAACAATCTGACAAGGTAGAAACCCTTATTGAATCAGAAAAAGCAGATGGATCCACAGAACTGATTTTACGATAAGTGAGCATTTTTTTCACAGGCGATGTAAAAATTGGAAAACTAAAACTGAAGTTTAGTAGTTTGTGATCTGAAAAAGCAAAATCAGTTCCACTAACAAGAATATTATATAAGCCAGATGTACATATAAGATCCAATATATGACCCCTGGAGTGAGTAGAAACAGTCTGAAACAGTCCAGAACAAACATCAATTCGTTGCATTGTACAGTGTTTTCATGTATATTAAAATCACCAAGAAAAATTACAGATGAATAACTAGCACAGAGAAGAGTAAGTAACTCACTAATCTCAGAGAAAAAATCTGAATGAAATTTTGGGGGTCGATAAATTAAGATTACAGCCATTGATGTTTTGCTAGTCATTTTCATTACAAGATATTCAAAAGATGCAACTTCATGGAACTCAATCTTAGATATTTTGATACTCTCACGACAAACTACAGCCAACCCTCCACCTCTACGATGGAGACGAGGTTGAGAGAAATAGATGTACCCAGGTGGTGTTAAGAGGTTTAAATTAAAAAAGTCATTGGGCACCTGCCAGGTTTCCGTCAAAAGTAGCATGTCCAGATTTGCGTCAATGATAATGTCATTTAGCACAGATGCTTTATCAGTTAAAGAGCAAGTGTTCAATAGCGCACATCGCATATCTGAAGATGCAATATTGCCGTTTCCAAGGACATGATCAAAGCGTAATGGTCTCAGATTTCCAAAGTTGATTACACAATTTTCCTGTTGTGTTTTCCTAAAAGCACAGATGTTGGTACAGATAACCGGAATACTAATTGAAGACGAGCAGTGATAAGTCCGAAGAACAGAAGAACAAATCAAAGAACAAAAGAATAAACAAAGTGAACGAATGAACAACAGACACTTTCCAATTCAACTTGTCTTTCACCTGCATTTTTACGTTCACGCAACACCTCAATGAGAACGCCAACTCAAGGGAGGTATAAAAAGCCTCCCTCTGATGCCTTATCTGCTGATGTCACTGGTTTTTAAACGCTATTTGAGCTCATACTGTACAGTATGTAGTAATACTCTGCGTTTCATTTTTGAACTGTAGATTATTTTCTCATCAGAGAAAACAGCCTTGATTAATTTCTTACTAAAAGGCCAAATAATTAACCCGGCCCATGCTCAGATCTGTGACAGCTGTCCAGTTAGGCTGTGACTTGTGGTAATCGTAATGAAGTGTCAATCAGAATAAAGTACCGTGAGCAATGGAGCGGCTTTACTTACGAACATTGCGCTCCTGGCGTTACTATGCCTTTAATTTAATAATGCCACACAGGAGCTCTGACAACAGCCATGCATCAGACATTACATCACCATTCATCACAGCCACATTACTCCTGCTGTCCAGATGCCAGACACACAGGGGGAGATACTGAGACAGAGGAGAAGAGTCAGAGAGCAACAGAATGAGACAGGGAGCAGCAAAAAGAGACCGGGACACATGGAGAGCCAAAGCCATCCAAAGCACTTTATTGCATAACCATGGGTCACAGGAAAAGATGAGACTTTATATAATCTGATGGATCCAGGATGAAGGAGGATTTACCCTCTGCTTAAGCACGAGAAACTGAGCATGTCCCGCAATTGTGACAGACCACAGAGACACCGTCTCCTCGTCTGTCATCCCTCCACTGTGCACCCCCTGCTACGCCAAGGACGCACGCTTTTGAAAAGATGCAAAGAAGCTCCCCAGAGGTAACCTAGATTAAGCCATATAGTTAGAATAAAGCTTGCATTATCTCTCGGTAGACGGTAACAGGGTTACCAGTTGTGTTCTGCTTCATATCTTCCCACACAAACAAGCATGTCTAGACCCTATTTAGGAGGGTTTCAGCCCCCCAACCATCTGCGATTAACTTCACTGTCAGCCCACTTAAAAATCTGTGATTATGAGATCTCTCTTCATGTTTGCTGAAAACAGCAGCTGCATAAACATATCAGGTTATTTCATTCTGAAACCGCCTTTTACCAGTTGCTTAAAAGCTTAAAACTTTTTAAATAAAGATGTGCGACATCTGTGCTGCTAGCGTCACCAATTGAAACACTGAAAAAACTTCAGCATCTCATATTCAGGCTGAAATCTGAGAATCGGCCCCTCTTACTTCACCTCTGCCTCTCTCCTGCTGTGAAATATTGTTCTGACCTTAACCCTCCATTAAAATTCAATTGACAATTTAGTAAGTGTCTTCCTACCAGGGCTCTCCTGTCTCTTCTTTTTGATGTAACGAGATCTTGGCCTCACACTGCGAATGCTACGCTCCCTCCATAATCAGCAAGTTCTTAAATTGATCATCCTTTATTTTTTATTCGTTGCCCCTTTCTTTGAACGATGACGGAAATTACAGGTTTCAGCTAACAAAGATGAAATCAAGACTAGCGTGGTGGCAAAGCCTCAGCAGAGATCAATAGAGTGGCCCAGGCATTTCCACAAACACACACCTATCTGGGTTTTACACACTGGGGTGACATTTATATGTGGAACTGATTTTAGAGAAGCTCTACTGTACTGAATGGGGAATATTACCTCTGCGACTTCTGTCAAAGGAATAATGCTCGCCCATAAATGTTTACAGAGCACACAGGCCCATGCAGATTTATTGTGAGAATAACAGGCTTCTGTGTTCAAGACACACTCCCTATCCTGAATCGATTCCAGCCTTACCTCTCTATAATGGGAGACACTGTTGCTAATAGGCTGTAATAAAGTAACTCGGTGGCACTACTAAAATCTCTGCATTTAGCCTCGTCACGTCGATACGACGTCTTGATATAATTCAGCATTAATGGTCGCCTGTGGATCAAGACCTGTGAAAACAAAAGCTCCCGACTTTAAGGCCAGCATAAATATGCTGTGCTTTTACAAGCGCATATTAGCTGTGACAAGCCATTAAAGGGGTAAAATTTTCCCAAGCGAGTGAAAAGTGCAACCGTTCGCCCCCTCCCTTCTCAAAAACACCCCCAGAGCTGGGATTTTAAGCATTGGATGATCCATGATTTTGCTTGGGCTAAAGTGTTAAATATTTCACATCTCGGGAAAACAGTGAGGAAAAATCAGCGCCGTCGTTTGTTTATTGCGTCCCCAGGAGAATTTTTGGTAGATGGCTATGGGAAAAAAATAATTAGCATTTTCTCGTGCTATCTATAACCCTCTCTTGTTCTAGATTAATGTAACATGTTCAATTATGGTCTCGGCGTGCCAATGGCTGTTTCCCTCTGTTCGAATTGCGAATGCATGGGATTATGGAAACTTTTTATAACCCTCCAGCTTCTGAACAATGAATTGCTCACATACAAGCGGCGCCACAGTCTTAGACACATAAAGATTTTACATGTCTAATGCATTCGTCTGTCTTCGCAGCACTGTTTTAACTGGGCCAATGAGAGAAATAAACAAAAACACATTTAAGGATTTTGGGGATAAACAGTCATTTTTCAAAAGATACTAATTTACCCACCTGCTACGGCAGAACAAACACAGAAGCAAACAGTCCCTTTGCTCTCAATGAAATGGTTGTTACCAGGTTCATTGCCAGTCAGGAATATGGCTTTTTTCTCTCTCTCTTTCTCTGGTTATGACCGTTGAAGTATCACAGCTATAATGTCTCCTCTCTCTCACCTCACTGCAAAACTCATTGAGCTACTCAGAAATCTGAGCCCTTCTTGCTCCAAAGCACACATTAGGCTGAACAGTTCATTACCAAATGGAAATTGATGCTGCCTCTGTCACTTGCAGCAAAGCTTTCAAGATAAAAAAAGAGAGGATAACATTCTTTTTTTATCTGGCAGGAGAGGAGAAAAAAAGTGAAGAGAATGAGATGAGAAACAGAAAACATATGGTTTGCCGTAAAATTTTGATGAGACTCATTTGTTTCAGGAATACATTGTCCTCAAACCTGATTCTTCAGAGGCAGTCTGGACTTCAGACATTGTCAGGTTTAGTAGGGAGACCGTACGGGTGCGTTCTGCAAGAGCTACAACGATGTAACAATCACAAGTGATAATTCAGCCAAAATAGGATTGCCTCTCATCTTGTCTCCCTTGCATATTTTGATTTGCAAGAGGAAATGAGAAACAAGTCCAATCTGGTCTTATAGACACTGCGAGGCTTGACGTGTCACTCCTCAGTCTTATTCATGAGCATCCTCTCTCTCTCTCTCTTCAACATTTCTAAACACAAAACACCGTGTTGGCAGTGACAAATCAGCCAATCATGTGACGTGAGATCATATCGCACTGTAAATATATACAAGGTGTCATTCATAAACAGATGATTTATAATCTGGAACAAAACAAATTTCTGAAAGATCAGACAATAATGTATTATTACTGTATGACTCTGATATGTGGGATGTGCATGAAGCCAAATATCTTTTTCAGAACGGCATGAAGAATGACCTCTCAATGAATAACTACCAAATAACAGAAAAACATATTCTGTAGGCTGTTCATTTAATGTACATAAAACAGCAATAAATATATTACATTTAAATTTTTTCCTTAAAGAGGTCATATGATGCGATTCGCGCTGTGGATCGTTGGATCGGCTTTCACAGTGGACGAAGTGGAGTCGTCACATGCGGTTGCCGCAAGCCCGCCGGCTGCTCCTTCGCAGAATCCGCCGGCCGCGCTGTTCTCAAGCCCGCCGGCCTCCGCTCAATCTAGCCGCCGGCCTCCTCTCACTCTAGCCCGCCGTGTGTGATGCTGTGATTTCGTTTTGAATGTGAAACTACTTCGTTTGGCCTTCCAAAAGAGGACACAACTAGAAATCAGTGGTTAAGTAGTATTTACAACACTGTTCCATAGGGCTGGGCGAGTTTCCCGATTTTATCGATTAATTCGAATTTATTGTTTTGCCACAATTTTATTTTTTAGAAATCGAGGAATCGCGATTTTGAATAGAAATATTACCAAATGTTAGAATTAGACACTTTGACAATATGCCGGTGATAACAGTAAAGAGAAACGAATGATCCAAACGCATGTCGGCGCACGTGATTAACCGCTCACATGTGACGCGCTCTGTGAAGGACCATAGCGCTAAGCACCATTCACACAGAATGCACTTTTGTGTTGACAAAGATGCGACGCGGGCAGTGGAATAGGTAAACATGCAAGAAGATGGGAGTGAACTTCTTTTAACTTGAGTGCAGTGTTTTTAGAATGGCGTTTCATGCAAGAGACACTGCAAGAGATGCGAGCGCAACAGTCAAACACATCCATGTTTACACAGAAAAAACAATGGAAAAGCAGCGCAATCGAATAAAAAACCTGTAAAGAACTACTACTGTATGTCTGATATTTAATGTTTGCATCATGGTGACAGGCTGGAAGCTGCTGTTGTTTTTACAGAACATTTATAGTTAATGATAATCTACTGTTGTTATACCTTCAGTCATTTTGAATTTGAATTACCGTGACTTTTGAAAATTTTTAAAAGCATTTTCCTTGTATTATTTCTGAACACATAATATGTATTAGACAAGTTTGTACAATGATGTTGTAGTTACATTTTCAAGTTGACTAGTTAAAAATCGTAAAAAAATCGAGAATCGGTCAAACATTATAGAAAAATCGAGATTTAAATTTTTTGCAAAATCGGCCAGCCCTACTGTTCCAGAACAGTTCAAACCAAATATTCAGATGTGTGCAACGCATTTTACAGAGGACGAGGACTGTTTCCTGGGAGAGTAGCCGCCGGTGTTCCGGTAAATTCAGTTCCTGTTTCCCCTTCGGCGCGCATGCTGACCCCAGTCTATGATGCTGACAAATAATGCTGACTCACAGCCTGAAGGTACGTTTTCATATTTAAAGGATTTGCCATTGATGATTCAAAAGCGAGTTTTGAGCAGTGAAGAGTAGCGCTTGTTGTTTGTCATTTCTCCGATCACAAATGCAGACATGGTTTTATGTTTCCGTGGCACGATGCAATGCAATGTCTTTATAATCAGTAATTATGTCCCCACTGGATGCAACAAATGCCTTGTTTGTAATGGGTTTTATTGTATGTTAAGGGACGTAACATTTCCGTCACACGCTTGAGGTATTCGGCCAATCACAACGCACTAGATAGCTGGTCAATCAGAGCACACCTCGCTTTTCAGAATGATGAG
Organism: Sinocyclocheilus anshuiensis; assembly: GCF_001515605.1. Lineage (NCBI taxonomy): Eukaryota > Metazoa > Chordata > Actinopteri > Cypriniformes > Cyprinidae > Sinocyclocheilus > Sinocyclocheilus anshuiensis. The sequence continues at coordinate 160,336 of NW_015557177.1, read as the reverse complement.
CTTTGTAAAAATCGACGCGTTTCAGAAAGGCGGGCATAGAGGAGAAACAATAATGTACAGTATGTGGAAAATAATGTGTGTTTTGAACCTTAAACTGCATAAACACATTTTATTACACCAAATACACAAAATAATGTTCTTTTTAGCAACATCATATGACCCCTTTAAATGTATAGTTATTGTTTTTATATATATTAATATATTAATATTTAAAACCTGTTTATCATTATTATTGTTATTATTCATATTAATAATAATAATAATAACAAAAATAATAATTATTATTGTTGTTGTTGTTAAGCATTCTATTTTACATACAGGTTGGGATAAAAATAATTTTATGAATTATACAAGGCATATTTTCCATATGGAAACTATAAATGGAATAGAGTTTTTAAAAACATTATTCAGTAGACTGAATATTCAGCCATCATAAAATAATATTACATATTTGTAATACATTCATATTTAAAACCTGTTTATTGTAATTAATAATATTATTATTAAGCATTTTATTGAATTATTAATTATGAATTATTCATGTCATATTTGCCACATGAAAACTATAAATGGAATAGAGATTTGTTTGTTTGTTTTTAAAGAGGCCTGTGATTTTTGGCTTATATTTTAGCCCTGTCCACATCCGGTTGTAGCCTAATACAGATACAGATCTGTTTTGTCATTGCAGCAGCTACAGATACACATACAAATAATGGCTCGACTGCACATCCCTATCTGATATGAGGATCTTCACCATAAAACTGGCAGCTTATTTGAGGCAAGTACGTGTATACGCGACTGGAAGACAGGCAGATACCACAGGAAACAGAATAGGTGGATGGGAGGAATCCTAGAGGATGCACTCTTTATCAGTCCCCTTGTCTGCCCTTGTACCTAAAATGCGGTATTTGTTCAAATAGGCTAAAGTGAAATCACAACTTCCTCTTTACTTTGATTATTTATAGCCAACATGCTCCGCTCCTCAGACTGCAATTCTACCTCACACATTCTGCCTGGGTTTGGGCACCAAGCAGGCTCGTTTGCATATATTTGCATGTAATTAGCACATCAAACCTTCAGACTTGAAAGGGACGCCTTGTCAAAAAGTATTTTGCATCTCCCTCTCCTCTCCACCGCTCTCTCACTATCTCTCTCTCGCTCTCTTCTGCTTCTCAATCTTAGCCTCTATTATGAATGTGTGATTAGAAGAACAATTATATAAGTTAAACCTCTCTGAACCTTGGGAATTATACCAGAGTTTGAATATTTGTTTCTGTGACTTTGTATCCAAGAGAAAATTCTCGCAGTCGACTGAATGTGTGCATGTGTGTACACACATCTCAAAGTTTATGTCACTTTGCTTCCACTCTATGTGCTGATTGTTGATTTTTCACCAATTATGAAAGTCACTGAGATGATGAGACAATCCCATTGACTCAGTGCATTGCATTAATTAGAGTTAACAATGATGTCGACATGCATCAGTCAAGCCTTTGAGTCACAAGCAAACATGCACTGAGCCATAAAACAAGTGCCCAAACAATTAATGAACTTGCAGTCATTTGCAAAACTTTTAGTGCAATACAAAATTACAGTTTTAGAAACTGCTCTATAATGTAGCTCACGGGTCTGTAATTTTTCTAGTAAATCTGAGTGTCCCCTGAGTGTCACATGATTGTACGTGGAATGATAAGTATAATGTACACCAGGTTGAAAGTGTTTCTGTAGCTCAAAGGCTTAAGCATAACGTTAGCAATGCCAAGGTTGTGGTTTGGAATCCCATGGGAATGCATGAGCTGATAAAATGTATGGTTGTAACAAAGGGTTGTAAAACCAAAAGTTTAACCACTTAGAAAATGTAATTGCTATTATACATGACCACCATTCTCCTGAGGTGAGTCTGTGTAAAAAAATAAAGGAATTACAAGATTCTCTTGTTTAATTTGAAACTGATAACATGCCTTAAAAATTTCACTTAAATGTTTCAAATAATAAAAAAAAAAAGAAATTTATACTTTTATTCCGCAAAGATGCATTAAATGGATTCTATTTGAAATACATGCTGTTCTTTTCATCAAAAAATCCTGAAAAAAATGCATCACTGTTTCCCAATAAATAAATAAATAAGATCATGTGACACTGAAGACTGGAGTAATGGCTGCTGAAAATGCAGCTTTGCCATCACAGGAATAAATTACAGTTTAAAATACATTAAAATAGAAAATAGTTATTTTAAATTGTTTTTGCTGTTTTTAAAAACCTTAAACATTAAAAAAATTCACCAACCCTAAACTTTTGAACGGTAGTGTACTGTAAGTTGGGGATAAAAAGCACCAAAAAAGGGTTACAGGCAAAAAGTGATAGAACCATCCCTAGTCTCCTCAACACTGAATGCAAGCAAGATGCTTTGGATAAATGTGTCTATTAAATGTGTAAATGTAAATCTGAAATCTTGATTACTACTGTATATGCATATTCCAAGATGTCATCTTATTCTACATTTACATTACATTCAGTCATTAGCATGACTGCATTAGCATTAGCATGAATGTCATCTTATTCTGCAGAGGTTTTTAAAATACATCAACATCTCCTCATTTACACAAAGTATCATTCTAGTAAAAACACTGTACTGATACTATACTGATGCCAAGTAGTTCAACTGGCATGTTCGGTTCCCATACATTTCATATCTAAAACAAACAGCTGCACTGCGATTACATTTCCCATACATTTATTATTAAATCTCTTTAGCTCTTATAGCTTGCCTGCCAGTGATTATTATCCCTTCGTCACGTGTGCCTGAGGTCATGACCCCTGTTGTAGCTCAGTATTTTAATACAGTGTTTGTTTTATCATTGGTTTTATGCATGTCAACCTTGGTTTTTCAACATGAATCCTGTTTATATAGACACATATTGCTTGTTTTTAAAAATAGAAACTCAGCAGGACAGTTCTTTTCCTAGGGAAGCATCTGGAACAACTGCCATTGGTTTCTGCATTTAATGTAATTACAACAATAAAACACTATAATGAAATGTAGTTATGTCCTGTAATGTCGTGATATCTAGGGCTAAAAATCCCAGTTCAACCATTTCTGTCCAGATAATCAGACTGTACCTCACAAGGCAGAAGTGTCCACTTTATGGGCCACCCATGGCTAAAGGACTCCACTGAATTCTGATTTATTGTATGTTGTAAAATTCATGCAGAGGTGAGGGACGTGTCCTTGCTTGGTGTGGTGAGATGGCTGCGTTGGGGTCTCGGCACTCTGCAGCATAAAAGCTGACCTCCTTCACTTTGGGGCTCTTAAAGGCCTGCTCAATGGCACCCATCTTATATGATTATTGAATGTTTATTCCCCTTTTCTCTCATTGTTAGTGCACTTAGAATGATTAATTACGCCAAGCTCTCTCGCTGACGTCTCGTCTCACTCTGCGGAGAAAAACATGCACTCCTTGCTCCTTCCCCCTGTCTCTTTCTATCACTCGCTCCCTCAGTCCTCTCCATTCAAATCAAATTCAATTCAGAGAGCACTCCATCTGCCATCACAGCCACTATATAATAACAACTACAGCCACGGTAAAACAGACAACAAATAAATAAGAACACCCATAAATTGAAAGAATAGTTCAAGTACGGTTTAACCAAGACTACTCAGTAAAACATAATAAGATTTTATGTGGGTGGCACTTTACAACCTTCCTGTCTCTTTTTATACACCGTTGTCCATCTCTTTTCTCATCCCTGTCTTTGTCTCAGCTTCCTTATTCTGTTACAAAGCTGCTGAGTTTGACATTCAAAGGGGTATCAGATCACTAGACTGCCACTTATCTTTCACATCTGCGGTGTGAAATTATTGACAGAGAAAAGGCCCTTTTATCCAAATAAACCTAAAAGTCTGTGTTTAAACATGCATACTTCAATTAAAAAGCTCTGAACTGTCTGTCCACTATGTAAGTAATCCATTTAAACACCCAGAATGAAGCATCCACAGATGTCCATCCTTTATATCAGCTGAGCAGCCAAAAGGGAAGGACTGTACCAGCAGGCGTACTGTCTGCATTCAGATTTAGCCACCGAGTTGCTGCCACCTGACATGCTGTTCACGAGCCAACAGATTTTGTTTGTGATCTGTTCCATTATCTTGACAAATCCGTATTTAACTGCTTACCTATAAACTATACATGTGCCAGTTTCTGGTATATTGCTGTAATGAACATGCACTGTATTGATATCGTGGGCACTTAAAGGGTTACTTCACCATTCTTCTCCCCAAGTTACTGTCTTCCGCCATTTTGGAAAGTACCCCAGAACGTAAACAATGCTGATTACGCACACATGCTAAACATAAACAATGCTGATTACGCGCACATGCTGAACGTAAACAAAGCTGATTATATTGATAACGTTCTGGGATACTCTCCAAAATGGCGGAAGACAGTAACTCGGGGAGAAGAATAGCTGAATAAATAATGCTATTATTGTTTTCTTTGCACACAAAAAGTATTCTCGTAGCTTCGTAAAATTACGGTTGAACCCCTGATGTCACATG
>NW_015557177.1:149792-155604 GCF_001515605.1 Sinocyclocheilus anshuiensis | reverse complement strand
ATGGAGGGTCAGAGAGCTCTCAGATTCCATCAAAAATATCTTAATTTGTGTTCTGAAGATGAACAAAGGTCTTACGGGTTTGGAACGACATGAGGGTGAGTAATAAAAGACAATTTTTGGGTGAACTATCCCTTTAAATATACCGTGAAATGTGTTATTAGACCGTTTTCCAAGGCTGCATGATATATTAAACCCATTGAAAAATCATAATAAAGCATAATACTATTGTGAATTCACAAACGCTACAATTCAAATAAATAAATATATGCAATGAAGGTTTAATAGCCTATGTGCTCTTTAATTATTTACATGCGTGTAGGTTACGTACGTAAGTGCGTATTAGAGCAGCTCCGTTCACAGTAAATGCTGCTCCACACTACTTGCTTTTGATTCTTTATTTGAACAAATTATTATTGCCTCATTGCTATTATATATGTATTTTAAGTCATTTTAAAGGCTATTGTTCACTTAGGAGTATTTTTATTACCACAAAAAAATGTATTACAATTATCAGATTACTTGATTAATCGTCAGAATAATCGCCCGATTACTCAACATAATCGTTAGTTGACAGCCCCAATTCTATATATGTTACTATCCAAATTGTTTTCATTTTCTATCAACTGGTTAAAATTTATGACACTGTCTGTATGCCGCATAAAACTTTGGTTGCAAAACAGCAGATGTGTTGAATAAAAATGAGTTGGTGGCACTGCAAAACTAAAGAAATACAGCGGCTACCCTGGCTGCTCTGGAACACAATGCAGCTGGCCAACTTTCTGTTTCTGACACTCATTTTTTTCACAGATAATAAAGGAAACAAGCAATTGCATATATTTTATATTTAGATTATTCTTAGGTACTCGCTGTGGTGTTTATCAAACAGCACAGCATTTTTATTTTATTTTTTTATTTTTTACATTTTAATAGGGACTAAAACATGTCAGAAAATATTGAATCATGTCAATGTTGGTTGACAATGTTATGTATTATTGTTTTTTATAGTTGTGTTCTTTTGCACTTTAAGTTGATAAGCTATATTTCAATGATTAAGGTTTCTTTTGTTATTTGAGAGAAATTATTAAACTAAACTGAAGTTTATCTTTTTAATCTGTTTTTGTAATGCAATTCAATACTGTAACAATTGTTTCAGCAATTATGATATGAAAATTTCTGTAACACTATGCAACTAACCCTAAACAAAACTTTAATCACCCTATAATACGTACATGTTGTTAATTTACTTAGTACTTAAAAGTATAATTACACTGTAACACTAATTAGTGAAACCAAAATTGTATATCATCACATGTATCTTTTTCTCCCATTCATTTTTCTGATCAGTCTCATCTTAACACAGCCTCTCCTGTAGCAGAGACAATGCTAAGGTAGTTTGTGTAGGATGTTTATATTCTTGAGTGAAAATTAGTGTATTTATGCATGCCATAATTATATAGTCTTGCTTAGTTAACATCCTTCAGATGTTATTAGGGCGTTAAAGAGTGTACGAGGGTACATCCTCCCTAAGGCCAGCGAAAAGGAGAGGAGACAGCTTCCTGGATTAACACTGTGTTTCAAGATCTGACTGCTTCCTCGGAAAAGAGAGAGCTTGATAAGAAACGTGAAAAAGAGGATATCATCATCATTAATATGATTCATTTTGTCAAGTCATATCCCTTAATACCCCTACCAGGGTTTCCAAGATCCTACTCCTGCATTATACATCTACGTCTTTATCATTTGTCTTCAGTGAAGTGCTTCGAACAATCCCTCCTGTCAGATTTTCCTTGGTGTGAAATAGACACATTCTATTTATTAATCCTAACACTGTAATTCTCCACTCTAGCTCTCTGTCTGCCATCCTTCTAGACATTTACAGGCAAATAACTGTGATAAAGTAACACAGCGTGTTTTAAAATGTAACTTTTAATTAACAGATACAACAATATATCACATTTACTTATTATGAACGTTCTCGGCTAATATTATGAGAAACCGGGTTTTCTCATGACCACTTTTCACTTTATAAGTGCAATAAAGGTGATGGAAAACAATTCCCAATTGCACAAATGACTGATATTGGAGGCACCCTCTCTGTGCCGTGAACATTAAATTATAAATAGTTTTTATTACAGCAGTACTTGGACACAGCTCTATATTATCTGTGTGCATATAATGAACACCAAAGATCTGTTACCATGGCAATGACTGGGAACACCAATCCCATTAGTGGGATTGATAAAAGGCCAAATGGAAAAAAAGGATAAAAGAGAAAAAGAAGGAGGGAAATAGCTGCAATAATATGGGTAAAACCTCTGATTACATTTACCGGATGTTGCTGTACTGAACATTAGCCTGTGTTAAGCCTTTAGCCTGAGGTAGCGGTGGTTATTTTTAAAAAACATTATTACATTTGAGTGATGAAGAGGAGGGCAGGCAGGTCTGTCAGATGAAAAGGGGCTTGGGGAGCAGTAAAGAGAACCACTGATAGGGCATAACACTAAATGGATATTCCTGAACATCTGCAAGTTCTCATGGCAAAACACCCCCAGATTTACAGCCAGAGATGAGAATTGTCATATGATTCTACTTCTGATTTCTCCTAACAATTCTGGTTTCTTAATGGTTCTATTAATGACTCTTTAAGGGGAAAATATTTGAAATAAATAAATAAACAATACTGTTCCAATGTCAAACAATAAGATGATTTTAATAATTAAATATTTATATCCATATTTAATTATTTAAAGCTGCAGTCCATAACTTTTGTGGGTTAAAAATGATCAATGAATGAGAATGGTAATGATGATGAAAAAGATTAGTCTCCTCCGCGTCACCCTGGTGCCATTTTGGAGAGGATCCACTGAACGTAAATAGCGTATGCTATTCTGTGTCAGCTGCGTCACGCGGATACGTTTTCTATGTTGTGTAAACGTATGCTGTTGTGTCCAAAATGGCACCAGGGTGACGCGGAGGAGACGAATTGTTGAATAAAGTCGTTATTTTTGTTTTCTTTGCATACAAAAAGTATTCTCGTAGCTTGGTAAATTTACGGTTGAACCCCTGATGTCACATGGATTATTTTACCCATCTCATGAACGGAGGTCTTACGGGTTTAGAACGACATGAGGGTGAGTAATTAATGACAGAATTTTCATTTTTGGGTGAACTAACCCTTTAAGTCTGGACTTTGCCTTGGCCACTGCAAAAACTTGATTTTGTTTTTCTTGAGCCATTCAGAGGTGGACTTGCTAGTGTGTTTGGGATCATTGCCCTGCTGCATAACCCAAGTGCGCTTGAGCTTGAGGCCACAAACTGACGGCCGGACACTCTCCTTCAGGATTTTCTGGTGGAGAGCAGAATTCATGGTTCCATCAATCACACTACCACCACGTTTGACTGTTGGTATGATGTTCTTTTTATGAAATGCTGTGTTGGTTTTATGCCAGATGTAACGGGATGCACACCTTCCAAAAAGTTAAACTTGTGTCTCATCAGTCCACAGAATATTTGCCCAAAAGGGATAATCAAGATATTTTTTGTCAAATGTGAGACGAGCCTTTGTGTTCTTTTTGGTCAGCAGTGGCTTTTGCCTTGGAACTCTCCTATGGATGCCGTTTTTGCCCAGTCTCTTTCTTATTGTTGAATCATGAACACTGACCTTAATTGAGGCAAGTGAGACCTGCAGTTATTTAGATGTTGTTCTGGGTTCTTTTATGACCTCCTGGATGAGTCGTCGTTGCGCTCTTGGAGTAATTTTGGTAGGCCGGCCACTCCTGGGAAGGTTCACTACTGTTCCAAGTTTTCTCCCTTTGTGAAAAATAGCTCTCACCATAGTTCGCTGGAGTCCCTTAGAAATGGCTTTGTAACCCTTTCCAGACTGATACATGTCAACTAATTTGTTTCTCATCTGTTCTTCAATTTCTTTAGATTGCGGCATGATGTGTTGCTCTTTAAGAATGTTTCAATTTGTCAGACAGGTTCTATTTAAGTGATTTCTTGATTCAGCAGGTCTGGCAGTAATCAGGCCTGGGTGTGACTAGTGAAATTTAACTCCGCTTTCTAAAATAATGTGGTTAATCACAGTTCTTTCATGATTTAACAGGAGGGGGCGATTAATTTTTCACGTAGGGCCAGGTAGGTTTGGACAGCTTTTTTCCCTTATTAAATGAAATCATCATTTAAAAACTACATTTTATATTTACTTGCATTATATTTGTGTAATATTAACATTTGTTCGATTATCTGAATCTTTTAAGTGTGACAAATATGCAAAAAAAAAAAAAAAACAGGAAGGGGGCAAAAACTTTTTCACAACATTGTATATTAATGTGAAGCTGCTTTGAAACAATCTGTAATGTAGAAAGTGATACATAAATAAATACGTCTGGACTTATTAATCATTTTTCACTGTCTTTTTAGAGGCACCTTAAATGCAATACAATAATATACTACACAACAATACTAAACAAACAAACAAACAGTGTGTTAATGTGATTCTTTTATTTTTTATAAAATAATATTGAAAAAGAACTCCCATGTAATTAATACTAATTACTAACACTAATAAATATCTATTTATTAAAATAATTTCAGAAATTGGACTACACTTGCTGAGCTGTACTGTATGTTTTTGATAACACAGAAAAGAACCGGCTCAATAGCATAATTTGTTCAGGAATTGGAGTATTCTGGCTGCACTAAATGTCTCTGATTCACTAAAAAGAACTGACTCGGAGTGATTTGTTCAGAAAATGGACTACACTGGCTTAGCTATATGTTTTTGATTCACAGAAAAGAAACCACTCAATAGCATTGCGCTACCTCTTTGATTCAGGAAAAAAGAACTGTTTCAATAGAGTAATTCATTCAGAAAATGAAAACACTGCCTGAGCACGGCTCATAAGAGATGTTCTTTTGCGAAATGATAGCACTGATTGCGCTGTAGCTGTGCTGTGGCACCGTTTCATACATATTGCAGGAATACTTTTAGGGGCCATTCGCACTGAATGCATTTTTGCATTCTACTCATGACTGCTTTTACATTGTTCTTCTACGCAAACATGTATTTATTATGGTACCAGTAGAAGCATGCACATGCAAGAACTATTAACAGAACATCATCCATTTTTAGCACTATTTTAAAAATGAAACCAGTTCTCAACATTATTTACAGCCCTTTCCTTGAGGAATACCATGCTAAGAAACTTTAAACTAGGGATGTCAATTGATTAAAAATGTTAATCTAATTATTAAATCCTTTTTCGGTGATTAATCACGATTAATCGCACACTTCATGAAATTAAGCATAGACCATTTATCTTGTTTCAAATGTTTATTTTGTCATCATTTGCTATATCCAGCAAAGTAAACCAAAAGATTGAAGGGTGATTCTCAAAAATCTATATTTTTTTGCAAGCTATTTTTAAGATAAATTTAGATGTCTTTCCAAAAAAGGCTTATTGCTCTTCTTTGTAGGTGCATTTTAAAAATGTTTTCCCGATCAATCCTGGACTCCTGCTCAAAAAGATAAATTATTATAATGACAGCTACAAAAACAAAAAAAATTAAAAAAACAACAACAATAAGCCCACGAAGCTGTTATCGTTCCATCCTGACAGATGACAGCTGTGAGTGACAGCTCAGTGTAATCCAGGAAAATAAACCGTGGAACTTTGACCAATGAGAGAACAGTTTACTCACGCGTGACTTGTATTAACAAATTTGGTCCGTTTGGAAACTTTGCCATGTGAAAGCGAACCGCACCAAGAATAAAAAGCAACATTGTAATAATTTTAATCCCTGTTTCGGA
>NW_015557177.1:145978-148720 GCF_001515605.1 Sinocyclocheilus anshuiensis | reverse complement strand
CATTAGCTTTGTTGTTTTGCTAATACCTCAAAATGAACCTGTGAATGTCTGTGGGTGAGCACGTCTTCGCCATTCAAAATAAAAAAGCGCACTTTTTAATTTTATAATGCCGTCTTATTGCTCTTCTTCGTAGTAGGTGCATTTTAAAAATGTTTCACGATCAATCCTGGACTCCTGCTCAAAATGATAAATTAATATAACGACAGCTACAAAAAAACAAAAACAAAACAATAAGCCCGCAAAGCTGATGTCGTTGCATCCTGACGGATGACAGCCGTGACAGCTAAGTGGAATCCCGGAAAATAACCCGTGGAACTTTGACCAATGAGAGAACAGTTTACTCACGCATGACTTGTATTAACAAATTTGGTCCGTTTAGAAACTTTGCCGTTTGAAAGCGAACCGCACCAAGAATAAAAAGCAACATTGTAATAATTTTAATCCCTGTTTCAGAACAAAGCAATCGATCTACAGGTGTGAAAGCACCCTTAGAAACTCCAAAAGGACACCAAAGAACCAAATGATATAAGGAGCCCACAATAAGCACATATGAAAGAAAAAAATTCTGAATTTTATAGTATGTGTAAAGTGCAACAGCAAAGAGCTTTTTTACATTTTAGAGAAGCCAAGTTGCGCATAATGCCATTGATATGACAACTGAAAACAATAATAATTTCAATTTCAATAATTTGAATATTCATAAGGATTAATTTTTAGGTGTCGTCAATACGTCAATTTTGTACGTTTAAATGCTGAAAATACATAAGTATTTGTACGTTTAGATGCTGAAAATACGTCAGTATTGTACGTTTTAGTGCCTCTAAGAACGTAAGTAAATGTACGTTTTATAGAACCACATGTTACCTAAAATACATACGAATTATCATGAGATCACGTTGGAATGTACGGAAATATCTGCCTGTGCCTAAGTACAATGTGCAATCAGTGCGTCAAGAGCACTCATACACGCATTATTATAACGGACTCACGCTTGCTTGCTGTACTGTACGACTCCTGTACGCTACCGCAATCGTCTTTACCTTGATTGCAGTCTTCATCCATCAAAACTTTACTAGCGAGACTGGTTATCCAGTCGTGAAAATGTAGTTTGCGTCTCATCTGGCCATACAGCAGTGGGATGTGTTGACAATCCGCTCAGTCTGTACTTCACACAGCGCGATGTGTGAGGGCTCGCGCTCTTCAGAGACAATCACAGAATATGACAGAGCTCGTGTTTTAAAGCGAAACACACTGGAATGAATAATTCACTTAAAACGCAACGAGAGTCTCTGTTCTCTCTGCAATCTCTGATGTAATCAGCCTGGTTTCCTTTATATTAGCGCTGTTTTGGACGGATTGTTTGAATGCATTCGCTTACTGGATCATTGGACTGAAAACTTTCCCGGAGTTTAGCAGCTTAAAATGATCTAATCGCAAGCACAGTAGCAAAATTGGGTTAAAGGGTTAGAATAGAAACTGTGCTTCAGTAATTTTGCGTTAATTGCGTTAAATTATTTTAACACGTTAAGGATTGTAAAATTAATCGCATGCGTTAATGTGTTAACGATGACGGCCCTACTTTGAACCATTCAATAGTTCAGACCGTATACTCATTAATGACAGATTCTTTTATTTGCAGCAACATTCTGTGCTAAACAGCAGTATCTCACAGCAAAAAAAACTGCAATTATTTGTTTCAAGCAAAGCCACTCATCTTTGAACGAGTTGGATGCATCAAACTCTTCAGGTTAAGTCGTTCAGCCATTCCAACATGGCGGATCAGCGGTCTAATTATACCCTTGAAATGCTGGCTTTTAAAACAACATCGCATGTGCCAAGATTTCTAAAATAGACCACATCGCTCAGCACGACTCCTCCTTTCATCTCACATCATTGGGAGTAATTTGCACTCGGTATTTTAGTTATTTTCAGCATATGTTAAGCCAATCCAGTGCAGACAGTCACCACAGCCTTTGTTTTCTGTTAGTAACAAAAAGGTAATAGCTACTCTAAAAGAACCATAAAAAAACAGATCTTGGAGTTTGTTGTTGTCATTGAAGAAATGATAAAGATGAAAAACCACTTTAATCTGACACACACACACACAGACTCACCTGCAGTGTCTGTGTACACCTGCCACTGTTTCGATGATGAAACACTCTCCCTCATTCAAACAGAAGGCCATCTCCTGACTATCTTGGCATGGCTTGAAGAACTCCGAACGTACGGTGGAGGTTGTGGGGGCAACTGCATTTGAAAGAGACACAGGAGGGCAAGAAAGATGATGTGGGACAGAAAGCGATTAATCAAGATTAAATACATTTAATTCAATTAATCAAACAAACACTAATAATCCATCCATTTCCATAATGTCCATTCCAGTGATAAAATTACATCTGAGTGATTTCTCAATATTATGGCATGAATGGTGTTAATTGAATCACACGTTCAAGTACGATGGTTTCACAATCACTCCACTGATTTCAAATGAGCCCATGTGAGGACCAGAAAATATTCTAGAATCTATTATAGAGCTTATATAGGGTATGAGGGTTTAATGATACAGGCCATCAGAGATAATAAACTTCATGTAATAAGCTACAACATGGATTTTTCAAACCTTTTTTTTATGCCACTCCAGCTGCAAGGGACCGTTTATAAAAACTAGTCAGCTTTTACTGCAAAAATTTATAGAATTACACATCATATATACATATTATTAGCAAATATTATATATATATA
>NW_015557177.1:117669-145765 GCF_001515605.1 Sinocyclocheilus anshuiensis | reverse complement strand
TATATATATACGCGTGTAAAATATATGTATAATAAAATAATTTTTATATACGCGTGTGTAAAATATATGTATAATAAAATTATTTTTTACTCATATGTACATTTACTCATGTACTCATATAAGTACTAGATGTATTAAGTTCTTACAGCTATGGCTGACAATACCATAACATTAATAAATAAAATGAACCATAACAAGAAAATTATAATTATTTCATACAATAGTTATGTGTAATGTGTCTAATATTTACTAAATAAAATTACATATGGCTGAGACCCCCTGTTTGAAAAATCCTGAGCTACATAACTATTTATTCTAATATAGTATTGCACCATAATTTCTACAAAGGCAATAATCAAATGAGCTGAAACAATGCCCTCTTATAAGAAGCTTTGGGAATTCTGATTCATTGTAGAGATTCATTGTAGAGAAACAGTTTGCTCTGATTGTTCTTTTAAACTAAGCAGGATAAATCATACATATATGTATGCCCGCTTTATTACAGAATATATGTAGCACTTAACAAGAAGGGGACCATAATGCATTGGATATTTAATATATTTAATTAGTGCTATTTATGAACATAATCAAGACTCAAGCATAATGAATCAGGATGCTGGTCAAAGCTAAATAGCCTGCATTAGCACCTTCATGTTGTTCTCTGTTTAAACTGCAGTGATAATTCACATATCACACAGGACTGCTGTTTATAAAAGACAGCCTGCACCTTTGAATCTAAACCAGAATAGGGCTAGTCTGAAGAATCCGGTTCCTCTGACCCTTCCTCGCTTGCTTGACTTTAACATGGACATCAACATCTGCTCTGCTGTTAGCAGTCACTCTGAACACAAAACCAAGGCCTGCGGCACCTGGTACATGTTTACACAGTCATACCGCTACCAACCATGTCCATAAGCAGAAAACAATGCGCTGCACACACATAATCTCCCAGACATCTGCCACAAGATGAAATAAAGTAGAGACATTCAAAGACATTTGCTGTAGTCTGCCGCTGCCAGCAGAGGAGGCAGTGCAAGCATGCATCCTGGTCAAAAACAAGGCAATCCAAATAGCACCAGACACCTGCAGTAACACAGGAAAGGTCAAATCAATCTGTTGTTCTCATGTATTGATGGATAAATCTCGGATCACTGGTGCAGAAGACGATGATGGATTAGAAAATTGTTGAAACGAGAAAAAGAGAACAAAGGTGCTTCGTTCGTTTGAGAAAGCTGCGATGGATGACTCCATTACGTGGAGTCACAAGGTAGCCAAAAGCAACTGCTTTGCACCATAAACAATACAATAACAGTGCCAAATGCCTTATCCTAGCCCTCAGACAGCAACCGACTGGATTTTTCATATCCTCTTGTTCAAGTGTCCATAGAAACGGGCGGTTTTATGACTCGGTATAAATCATCTGAGAAGCATCGATCAAATGACCATTGATCTGCACATTTTGTTGTTAAAACGGAGGATTCTGTTGGGTAGATTATTAGTCTCATTTTTCTCCAGAGTGGCGTTTAAAACCTGACTGGTATACTGCTGCTGACTGGCCAGTCGTTTAGCAATCAGCAGAGTTTACTGTGTGACCCAGGGCTACTTATGGACTGATCTCTCACCACTACAGCTTTAATATAGGTGCTCATAAAATCTGCCATATTGAGCCCGTCTGCAGGCGATGACTGGCGGAACATGCAATAATCATTGCCCAGGACTATATTAAAAGGAAAAAAAAAATCCTGTATAATAAACACATGATCTCAAGGGGGGTGGCTGAAGTGCTCGGTGAATTAATGAACATTGCAATCGATGCTCTGGGATTCAGAAGCGCTATTAGCAATCAGCTTCATTTTAGAAGTGATCATTGATGAGTTTATTAAATCAAAGGTACAGAATGCCTGCAGAGACAGTACTGAAGCATAGCACCCACAATGCGTGCTTTATTCTTTTGCTTTCTATTGACAGGTTATTGAAACAGAACGGAAACCCAGAGCACGGACAGGGAAGTAATGATTTCCTCTGCCCACAACGGGCTTTGCTGTAAAGACAAACTTTTACAAATGTCACAAAATCTAACGCGGGCAGATATCGTACAAAGAAATGAATAAAGACGACTACCCAGATCCCATTCCCTGAGTTTGCCATCACCAGTTGAGGCCATCAGAGGAAAAACGAGCGCATTCACACTGTGCACCTGCGCTGTGGGACTCGAGAGTGCTCTCTGCACATCAGACACTGTGGTTTCATGGGCGGCCAGCTCATGTATGACATGATATTTGCTCAGCTTCTGGTTATTTAGTGATAAATCCTCCCCTCTTGTTATTCCCAAAATGGTTTGTCATAACATTTGATTCATCCCGGTTGCTTTAAAATTAGACTATTTTTTTCTGGAAGGCAATCTACACAAATAAGTCCCTTGATAAGGTGCATGAAACGGTCTTGCAGCAGTTCAAAATTGAATCAGAAATCCCTGTGGGTTATTTGTCTGAATAGATGATATGTGATGAGCTAATTGACAAAAAAATAACATGTCCACCCTTCATGCATGCTGAACAAGGTAAATATATGAATAAATCCTGCAGTGGGAGCTAATGTGAAATTGCAGCTTATAATTTAAAGTACTGGAGTTCAATTACAGTGAACATTCAGTCAGCTAACAACAATTAATATCTGTTTAAATAACCATCAGATCATTTATTTTATATGCATTAAGAGCACTAAGTAAACTATTTGAATCCAATCCACTGCCCCTAAAACAAGAAAACACCATAATTTATACAAATTAAAAAAAAAAAAAATTTTTTTTAAAGAAAGTAAAGTGATGTGTAGGCATCTAGAGTGGTTTAAAATGAATTGTTTTCTGAACTGGTTCATTTAAATGAAGAGTCCCACTAACCATATCACTGAAATGAATCAGACTTTCCAATGCTTCATGTGAAAGAGAGAAAGAGTAGGCAGGTTAATGCATTTGATTAACACCTTAACTACACAACCCTAAAACAAAATGTATGGTAATACCGCAACTGTCTATATGTGTGAACATGTATATATTCTGAGCTGGGGAGACCAGGGGCAAATGTAACACACAGGATTTCTTCAGTAACAGTGATGACACTTTTCAGCATATGCTGTATTCAGTAGTGTTCTCTCTCTCAGCCTGAGAAAAATAATCTTGTCACTTTTTATTAAAATCTGATGCCCAGTATTTTTTCTGCTGTCTAATGTTTGATGCCTTTGAGTTTAAACATGCGTCTTCTTTACCGATAGGTTGTTGGTTAAATGGTGCAAACACTGTAGCTACCGTAGAGTCGGGGAAAATGCAACAACACTAGTTCTGAAAGAAAAATGTAATTACTGAACTAAAAGTGTTTTTAATGCACGATTAACATCATTTCATTAAAACTAACAAGAGTACTGTTCTACTTAATTAAACAATTACTTTTAGTAAAAAAGATTTTTCAAATAATAATTACCTAGGTCCAACTATAACTGTACACAAATTATTTCTGACAGCTAAAAGAATTAGTTCCAGAATAAAGGAGAAAACTGTTCAGTATTATTAATAAGTATTAAAGCAATATGATATTAGTTCTCATGTGAGGTGAAGTGGACAATCACTGTGATAGGGAGAATTGGTACTCTCACACACACACACACACACACACACACAAAAACACAGCTGATACATTTGTAATAGCCTGGGAGTTCTGAAGAAAAATGTAAAAATGTTTTTGAAGTGCAATTGCCTTGGTCTCCCCTACTTACAGCAGATTAAAACTGTTCAAGTAGCTTTGAATATGAGAGCAAATCATAGGTGGTTGTTCCACTAGCCAGTTCTGCACACAATGTCTTGTATTATGTAATCTATGTAATATAGCAGTTCAACAACTCAGCTGTGAAAATAATCAACCAATTTAAAAATCGCAGCAATCCCTAACTCTAATTTATAATTCCCTGGCATTCTCTTTTGGTTTCTAGTCCCAAAACACCCAAATTGAAGAGATGAAAGGAAAAAGGATTTAAAATATTAAAAGCACATCACTATTAATCACTTCCATATATCTGACAAACCATGCATATCCATGAGTAAAAACACACATGCTTTCTGTCACAGCAGAGACAGCCATGCACATTTACATTAGTAACATTTTCCTGAAAGCCTTCTCGTAATCACCCTGCTCATTAGTGTGCTTATGCGCTGGCATATCTCTGGGGAGACACTAGAATGAGCAGAGTTCTTCTGTGCTGTTTACTGCACTGCACATCAAACACTGCACACATACAGAGCTGAAAGGTCTTCTGGGAACCTGGGCTTAGCTTTCCCATCATGCACCACTGCCCACTGCCCTGCTGCTCTCTCCTGAGTGGTGTAGTGAGGCAGGGAGTCTGTGTCTGACCACTGAGCGTACAGAGCTTCTGGGACACAAGCACCACACAGAAGCCCCGGCAATTCTGTGGTGTTTTGCATATTTTGAATAATGTGTGTCGATATATTAGAATAAATTATGTAGGAAACTGTATCTGGTCTTCACTAACAAAAATAGTTATTAAGAGCATATTTTTGTGGGTCAAGATCTTGGATTATACAATATTTAGTTCTGGTCCTCTAATTTGATTGGCCAGTGGCATCCAAGGATGGCTGATATACAGTTCAAAAGCACTGGGACATTTCGGCCTTTGTATCACTTTGCTCATATGCTGGTTAATAGTGTTTCAGAACAGAGCATGTAGGGCTATGAAATTCAATATATATGAATTTATATTAAATTGTATTCATCAAAAAGAATGTCTAATTAATTGAAATCATGAAACTCACAATATTAAGCAGCAATTTATTAAAAGTTCAACAAAAATTTAATTTTTACAGCCATATGAAATGTTTTTTTTTCTTTTTTTTCTCAAATTCAGGTTTATTCTTACCAAAGTCTGTTTAACATTAATTTTCTGGATTCCATTTTAATGGTTTCATTAAATATTAATAATCAAAAGCATCTCTAATTACTTGATTTTGTAAAAATACTAATTTATTATTATTATTATTTTACCAGAAATATTGTGTTGTGTATTTTTCTGCTAAATAAATTCTGGTAAATAATTTTTCTGGTAAATATTCCTTTAAAATAATGTTTTAATAATAATTTTATAATTAGTAGTAGTATCATTACATTAAGTAATATTTCTGTCTCGGTTTCTTCAAGTTAAGAACTTTTATTTTGACGGGTTGCTGTGAAGACCTTTAGTTTTCTGTTTGTATATGATATAACGGTAGTTTTACTCAAAACAAAAGGTAAAAGGCTCATGAAGTGACTCAGAGCAGTTCTAGAGATTATGTTTTTGTGTCCATGTACTCATATATAGATGGCAGAGGCTGAGTGCATCGTGTATAGTAAACGAAACCGCGCATCTGCGCCATTCATTCACTCACACAGAGACACGCAGAACATGCAGGATTCATATTTAAATTGTATTTTTGCGGCTTAATATTAATGAGTAAATAACTAAATGACTCACTCTAGGATAGTCTTTTGTTTCATTCCTGAATGAATCAGTGTTTTGAACAAATTGGTTCAGTAAATGACTCAATGACTAACTCCATCCTAAATGAATCAGTGTTTAAAATGAACTGGTTCTGTAAATGACTCAGTGACTCTCCCATACAGTCAGTCACCTGTTAATTGCTGGATAAGTCAGTGTTTTTAAACACATCATTTTAGACTGGATGATTCAGTGACTCACATAATCTACTGGTGTAACAGTGTATCTTACAGAAAGAATCACTGAAAATATACTGTTGGGCTGTTATATCATCTTTCTTGGAATGCTGTTCAACCAAATTCGTCAAATTCATCAAATCTGAGAAACAGAACTAAATGTTTTATAATGTTCAATTATAGGATTACTGCTGCCATGTGGTTACTCAGATAAATTAAATGTACTTTCTGTACGAGTTGATTTATCTCTTGTACGCATTTCACTGTGTACAGGCCAACGGCACAAGTCACCTACGCACATGGTCACCTTTGACAGCCTCCACCTTGCTTTTCCCTCTCACACCTACCCAGTGGGGCCACCTGTCATGGACAAATGGAGGTTAGTGGGGGGGCTTGTGCGTAGATGCGTATGCCTTTACTGTCAGAGGGACGGCGGGCAATGAATGCTTCTGCGTACTGACAGCTCATGATGGCTGTACACACAGACATCTGTCACACAGTAACAGCGCGCCCTGTCCTTCACCGGTCAGGATGACAGGCCCTTGGGGCAACTTTCTGCAATAAGCCTGTTTTCTGAACTCACAACTAGTATTGGGGAGTGAGAACTGATTACATTTAAAAAAAAATAAATACTGGAACTCAATGGTCTTCATGACATTCGGTTGTGTTAATGGATCCTGAATGTCTCCATTCTTTCTCCTCTGTGGAGGGAACAGTGCACTAAAATACTCTTGCCAGTGTTTCCTGCACAGCAGGACTGTGCTGATACCGAATATACAGAAAAAGAGTTGAGGCTTTCAGTCTGAACTGAATGTGATGAAAGTAATACTTCATGTACTAAAAGAATTGTTAATGCAGTTGTGAAGTGTGTAGGTTTTCATACTGCATGCTAAAATATTTGCACTATTGAATTTTTGCTATAGTCTATAAAAATACCTTTTGACCAGCCCAACATGGCAACATTGGCTCAACTGTGAGGCATGAGGTTTATGGAAAGAAGCTTATGTTTGGCCTCCCAGCGGCAGGCAAGGGGCGTGTTAAAACCAGTAATTCTTACAGAAACTTGTATAAAATTTCATATGCAAATTGAGCACAAATTCTACACTGCAGTTTAAAAAAGTCATTAAATTCCTTACAAATTCCATCCCTACTTAACCCACAGGGTCTTTATGTGTGAGAAAACCTGCAGAAAGCCAAACTCACGATAAGCTACTTTAACAAATGGAGATAAATGATGAGTAACCAATGATCGCCTGAAACACACTGAGGTTATGGATTAAGTATATAGATCTGCTAATGCCTTTAGTGTTGCGAGAGCATTTTTACTCTGTCCTTTGAGCATTTTCATTATGCTAAGCAAATTAAAAGCTTTCACCTCTGAATTACAGTGAAGATGAAAAGATGATTTACATCCAAAAAGGACGAAGCTAGAGAGTGCTACAGGGCTTACTTTTGTAAGACATGATGCTACTGAAAATCATTTTTGGTCATGAATATAGCACATTTTAATCTGTTCATAGAGCCACCATGAAATTAACATTTTCTTTCTTTCTTTTTCTTTCTTTCTTTCTTTCTTTCTTTCTTTCTTTCTTTTTTTAAAGTGAAGTACCCTGCCCATTTTTCATTTAGATATTCTTGCAGTTCAGAAAGTTTAGATGACAGCATGTATGAGGCAAGCAAAACTGTAACAAACTCGTATAATGGATCGCTGCACCAGCACAGCACCTTTACATATCAGACCGTTGAAGTTTCCAAGTAAACAGTGATTTTTCGCGCTGTGCTTGCATTAACATCATCACAATCGATCTCCTGGTGAGTCTCAATGTAAGAGGTCTGAAGTAGCATATTTGCTAAAGCAGGGACGATTGATGTTGAACATTAAGGAAGTAAGAAAATCAGGATTGAATGGCATAAAACCCACTTACTCTAATGGAAGTACATTTTTTGCATTCAGTGAAAACCCTTTTGATAGATACCATAGAGAATATATCATAGCATGCCTTCTACATTGGGTAAGTATATAAAGATGGTGCAAAGTTCATTACAGCTGTCTAAAATAACCATAATTGAACAGGAGAAAACCGAGGGAAGACAATTTGTTGCTCTGTTAAGAAGAGTTGAAAGTGTCTAGACAGATGACTTCCCCTGAGAGGAAAAGGAGACTGACTCATTAAATCCCCCTGCGAGGCGAAGACAGGGAAAACTTAAGACAGATTAATGCCAGAAACGAGACCCATTACCACTCTGAACAGAAAAAAATTCAGACAGAATAACTCTCAGAAAAGGGTGCGATCTAGAAAGGTGAACGGACTTGTCTTATCACTTCCTCTGGAAACTATGACAGCTATGGCTGAACAAAGTGTGCCTGATTAAATGCAAGTGACAATTACGACAAAACTAGTGGCCTGGAGGAGTTAAATGAGAGTCTGCCATGGCAAAAACATATTCAAAATACAGAATCATACGGTGGCCGAGAGAGCTCAACGCGCTGCAACTTAAGAAAACACATGCAAATTGATTCTTAAGTTGCAGCGCGTTGAGCTCTCTCGGCCACCGTAGAATCATGATGAACTGGACAGGGAATGAATCTAAATGGTTTTAGTGCGCTAAAAGCAAACATCCTTAATTAAGCAAAATGTCTCGCATGCATTAGTAGAATATAAAAGGCAAATTATGTGCTTTCACAACCTCCGCTATGATAGTCCATAAATGACTTTAAACTGCACAACTTGAAATGGTATGAATTATTAAGCCTTCCATTCATAAGCAGGAAACATTTCACAAACATCTCCCAACACCACCAAAAGGGTTCTTATGTTTCCTGAATGAAAGGAAACAGATGATATAAAAATAGATGATGTACAGGCATATTAGTGCAGATTGTATGCTTTTAACAAACGGGGGGAGGGGGGGATTTCCATCTAGTCTCTAAAAAGCTATTAACTTCATTACCTGTTGACCGTGTGACAGAAACAATAAGTGGTTTATAATGTGATAAATATATACATAGAAAGAAAGCAGCAATGAATGTAAAAGCTGCTATCTTCCTGTTTTATTATAGATGTCAACTTCTTAAATCTACAGAACATGGCAGCATTTTAATGATGCGAAGGCTGTTAAAAAAGCAGGCAATTTAATTATGCTGCTTTCTAGCATACTGTACTTTGTCTTAGTCAAGTACTAAGGCAGCACTATACATGTTCTTCATGGCGAAGACAATCCCAGAATTCATTGCGACAAGCTCAGTGAAAAAAATAATTAAAAGCTGCCGAACAAGATGGGAGAAATGGTGATTATAAACATATATTTTATGCAATACTCTGAGAAGCACTGAACTAAAAATACTTCAGCGTAATTAAAATGGATCATTTCATCAATATTTGTTATTGTATTTTTTTGCTTATTAGAGTATTGCACCAATAGCTTTGCAACAAGCTAACATCAATCTCCTTATAAGAAAGCAGTCATGTAGATAGCAGGCTTGTGAACCGTTCAAAATTGACTTGATAATGGATATCAAATGATAATTAAATTCCTGAATTTTTACTGATGTAGTGAACAAGATGCAAAACTGCAACCAGAATTTCAATGCAAGGAATTAGAATATAAATTAATTGAAAGTAATTGGTAACACTTTAGTTTAGGGACCAATTCTCACTATTAACCAGTTGCTTATTAACATGCCTATTATTAACATATTGGCTGTTTATTAGTACTTGTAAAGCACATATTAGATAATGACCTTAAAATAAAGTGTGGCCAAAAAAGTTTGCCAAGACAAACTTTTTGTTTTTAAAAAAGGTTTAAAAGGCCTTGAAGTTTAATGATTTATTCCAACAGACAGACAGACAGACAGACAGACAGATAGATAGATAGATAGATAGATAGATAGATAGATGATAGAAATAGATGAACGGAGCAGCTCAAAACTGAGTGGTACAAGATTCTCTGTACTTGTCAAACAAAGGCCATTAATTGATATTTTATAGCACAGTATCCTCTCAATGTGCTGGTATCCTGCGGCAGGAACACAAGCATTAAAATCCTCGACACTAGAGATCCAGATTACACACTATTGTCTTTTATGAGGTCTTTCTGCACAAGACAACAAACCCAGGACCCTTTAGCTTTCCCAAGTCTCCTGATGTACTGCAGATTTGGCCAGTTATTCATCATTTGATCTGCTTAAATCGCTCTGCCTCCCACACTCTCAAAACGTCAAACTGATTCATGTATTCATTATCCAGCGCCGAGGATGCATACCTAAGCTCGCACACTCTTTCTCTCCCAGTCCCTATATCTCGCTATTCTTCTTCTTCTTCCTCCTCCTTATCTCCCTCTGTTTCTTGTTCTCCCGTGCTCACACGAAGCTACTTTATGTTTCTGCTTGGTCTCATGTTTCTCCATAAGAGGAGAAGTTATAATGAGCCATGTCTCTGAAGACACAGTAGATAACAGACTTCTCCTGCAAACGTAACCGATAAGCTTAACCAGCTACCGTAGTGAAGCATTATCAAAGGCAATCTGCTGCTTTGCACATGTATCTTGGGTAGAGCTCCTAACATGCTGCAGCACATGTTTCACAGACTTCACTGGGTGTTTGACCAGAGTAACCTTGGTGATAAGAGAACAGCTGCAGGGCTGATCCAGGATGGAGGGGAGTCTCCTTTGAGCTGGGTGTCCTCTCGCCTCTCCTGTCGTGTACGCTCCCACTTTCCCCTTAACTCCTGTCCTGGAGAGGACGTGTAGCTCCGTCAGCTTCACTGTGAGCACAGCTATATTTAACGCCCAATGAAATATTTATCCTCAAGCTGAGACACAGGAGGATGTGCAGAGCCAGCATAAATGGGAGGGGACTGAGATACAAGAGAGTGAAAGAGAGACGGGGTGAGATTAACAAAAGCAAAACTGATAACTCTGTATGTAGCTGTTTGATTTGCTGCACTTGCTGTACTTTCTCCTTTTCAAATGTTAAATTGTAAATATTCTATTGTTAATTCTTAAGAAATATGTAAACTAATCAGGCTTTTCTTCAACTTTTCAACAGTCTTTACACTCTAACCTGATCATTTCATTCGACCACTAACAATATCCAACATTTTTAATTATATATTGTGTTTAATAGAATCCTGTGGTGGAATACCATTTAAATTGAATGGCCAACTCATTTGTTTTGCTAACACATCCTAAATACACAATATTAAAGGAATAGTTTAATAACACTCAAAATGAAAATATGCTTAAAATTTATTTACCCTCAGGTCATCCAAAATTCATTTGTTTCTTCATTGGAATACATTTGGAGAAATAAAGCACTGTTTATAAGTGAAAATAGTTCAGAACAGTTCTAAATAATATTTTACCACAACTTCAGCTTGATTGTAAATGATGCCCAAAAATGTAATAAAGTAATATTAACAATTTCCCTTACATTTCATGTGTCTCATATTTCATCTTAAACTCTTCACTGATGCTGTCTCCTTGGTAACCAAGGAGGACACTAACTTTAGATTTTTTTTGGGCTAAAATGATGCCACAGCTAAGGAACAGTCATAATAAGTGTTAAAATTCATAAAAAACATTTTAACACAATTTTGTTTGAAATGGTTCATGATTATTTCACACTAATGTAATCATTTAAAATATCATAATTAAAGCAACAAGCCACTGGAGAATGTGTGGTACAGTGATTTTACTATAGCTAAAGGCTATTCTTATGATTTTACAATAATTTTAAATTAAAAATATCAATCCCTTGGACATAAAAGTGCCTGTAGTTGAAGAAACACCCAATTATGGATTCAAATTAATCTTTTGACAGAAACAAGTGGTTTCTTATGCTTTTTCCCAACCGGAGCATCTTGATTAAAAGCACAACATGATTTAGTGAATCAAAATCCTTTATTGGTCCTGGAAAAATACTCCTTTGAAACAATCATATCCTTAATCCTAACCTTAAACATATAGCCCTAAATATCACCCCCTCCCTAAAATTTGATTGGTTGGTTCAGCTACCAACAAGACTGATTCAGGAGCATGTCCTACTTGGCTAAATCACATTAAGCTAGATGAAACACATATCCTTTTGAATTTAGAAAATCAGGTTTAAGATGAGTAACATTCAGCAAACAACATGACCTAGATCTCAAGCTTCAGTAAAGCATTATGTCTGAAATCAGGAAAAATTAAAATGAAAGGCCTGTCTGAATTAGGTAACCTCAAACCCTCTACTGTTTGCTGTCACTGAAAGGCAGCTCTTCGGCGGGAAGCTAGCAAAAGGCAGTTCTCTACCAGTCTATGAAAAAAAAGCAATGAATGAGAGATACTGGAGTGGAAAGATAGCAGCGAGTTACAAGTATAGGTGTGCTATGGTTATTTATTCTTTCAACCTGTTTCTGTCTCTTTCCATTTTCTCACAGAGTGCCGGACAAATCAGACGAGCGATTCCTCCACTACCCTCCGGAGTGAAATGTGATTCAGCAGTGGGCAGTGAGGTTGTGTATAGTCTCAGCAGTGTATGCGTGTGTGAGATGAAGCAAGCAGGGTGTGATGTACTGCTAGCAGGTGGCCTGGTTTTAGTATGCACGAAAGCAGGATGGAGAGCAGAGTGTGTGCACGCCAGTCTCAAAGTCTCTCTCTTCCTGTCTCTTTCCTCCCTTTCCCTTGGCTCTGCTCCCAGCATATGGCTCAAAGATGGGCATCCACGGGGCACGCATTAGGACCCACTGACACATAAACCAACAGGCCTGATTCAAGACTGACCACACTGACCTTTTTCTGCACTGTGGCCAGCGCTTGCTGTTTGTTTGCTTGCGAACATTAGCACCACTGCACAGGCCATTCATGTGGGTGAGGTGATAATATTAATGTTAATCAAATGAATCATAATTAATTGCACATGCATCAGTATTTGCAGAAGAAAGCCTGTAAAGGAAGATAATTTAAGTCATAACATTACATATCATGCCATCTGCTGGGTATTTTTTGCAGTAGGCCGCTGATGTCTAGATGAACGATTGTATTAAGATCTGTCCGCAATCTAATCTCCATGTTAGTACTCTCATCCGAACTGTGGTTCGCTTGAATTTTTCCAAACAAACATAGGAGGTGCCAGCTCTCTGGATTCCAGAAAAAAGGATTACAAGGCTGAAGCTCAGCACACCCTCCACCCGCTTCCTGCACGAGCTGGGCTGATCCAATCATCCTGACACACTCTAAACAAGTGAGGGGTCACGCTCTTTGCCTCCTTGGATTGTCTATCATGGGACCCCTGGGTGCTGGTGCATTTGAGTGACACAGACTCTGAATGTGTGTGATCCTGTTTAACCTCTGTGCCCTGCCAAGTGCCAGGCTCCCTGCCTGTTTAGTATGCAGACCTGTGACATTCATCCAACCAGAGAACGAAAGGTGGACTGCTGCCAACCAACGCAGAGGAGAGGGGAAGGGGAGGGAGGGGAGGAAAAGGGAGAGAAGGGGAGGAGATGAAAGAAGAGAGCAAAAGAGAGGAAACGAGAAGAGAGAAAAGAAGATGAGATAAGAGCAAAGGGGAGGAGAGAAGACACGAGGAGAACAGGATGGTGGATGAAAAGAAGAGACTAGATGAGAGAAGGTGGAAGGGGAAACCAGGAGGAGCTGAAAGGGGATGAGACAATGTAAGAGGAGAGGGAAAAAAAGAGGAGATGAAAGGAGAAAAGAGGATGGAGGGATGTGAGGACAGACGAGACCAAATAAGACATGAGGAGAAGAAAGAAAAGTGGAGAAGGGGAGAGGAGTTGGGAGGAGAGACTAGGAGGAGGCGAAAGGAGCGGAGAGAAGCAGATGAGGCGAAAGGGAATAGAGATGATGGGAAGGAGGAGATAGGAAGAGAGGTAAAAGGCAATTCAAGAGGAGAGGGGAGGAGCAGGTAGGAAAGGAGAGGGAAAACCAAGGGTAGGGGATGAGATGAATACACACACAATTCATTTTAAATACAAAAACCAAACCAAAATAACAGCACACATAGATTTTTAAAAATAGATATTTAAAAAATTGTCAACTCTAAATCCTCATCACTAACTTCACACAGAGCCCTTTAATAACACAAGTGTTGCCAAGTCGGGCTACTTTAACACTATTGCCGCGGGTTGTTTTTAATGTCCACGGGTTTAAGCTACCCCAATAACGTGATATTTAGCTACTAAAATGCGAATTTTACCAGGGGAACCCCGCCAAAAAACGTGTAGTTTACCCCCGGAATGCGATATTTACCGAGGGGAACCCTCTCGAAATGCGACTGGGCTAGTTTTGGGCTATTTTTAATAGCAATTGGGTGGGTTTTGTTGTGAAAACCTGGCAACCCTGTATAACACCAAATAACACTAGGAGACTAGATCAGAGGAGATGGGTAGAGACAATGAGATAAGAGGAGAAAAGAGGAATAAAGATGGAGGAGAGGGAATGAGACGAGTCAAGAGGAGAGGGATGCAGAGGAGACAGGAGGAGAACAGAGAACTAGGGGGTGAGAGGAGAGAAGAAACTGGACAAAAAACGAGGAGAGGAAAGGAGAGAAAAAGGAGATTACGAGGAGAAAAGAGAAAAGGAGACAGAAGGAGAAGGGATTATATAGTCAAGAGAAGAGGGAAGGAAAGGAGACAAAACTGAGAACAAAAGAGGGTTTGAGAGGAGAGATGAGAAAATAAGAGAAGTGAGAAAAGCAGAGGAGACTACTGTAGATGAAAAGAGGTGGGAGGAGAGACTAGGATGAAGTGAGGGGAGAAGAAGGGAGGAGATGAGAGGAGAGCAGAGGAAACAAGTGAAAAAGGAGGAGATGAGGAGTTGAGGGGAGGAAATTAGACAAAATGAGACAACAGAACTGGAAAGGGAGGGGAAGCGAGGAGATGAGAGGAGAGGAGGTGTGTGGGGAGGAGATTAGGTGACGCGAGAGGATTCAAGATTAAAACAGATAAGAGGGGAGGAGACAAGAGGAGAAGAGAAAAGATAGGAGGAGAGCAGCACAGCACAGCCTATGAGAGGAGAAAAAAGGAATGGTCCTTGTTGCTGTGCTCATCACTTTCTCTCTTAGTATCGCTCCTCTTCCCTCCTGCCTGAGATTTTCATTAACCAACAGCCCTGTGATTTACGAGCAGGAGCCCAGCTGAAGGTGGGGGAGTACAGCCTGTGTGCATATGCACTTCTGCAAACACACACACGATTCCTCTGCTCAAAACCACACAGATGTGCTGCTACAAACATTCCCTGAAACACAAACACACATTCATAATATACTTCATCAGCATCAGTCGTGTTTGTAAAATGCCTCTTTTCGCAGTGGGCAGCTGCAATTATCTTCTTTTCTTTTTTGATGAAGAACCAAAGATAAGATTTAATCGAGAGTAGGTACAGATTTGATGAAACAATCTGTCTTCACTTCACACAAATTTAAAGGTGAAGTGTTTCATTCCTGCGCTTCCAGCAGCGACAATCAGAACTGAAGACATAAGGACTGTTTTTAAGCAACAACAACAACAAAAAGATTTCCAAAATCTTCAATTTTTCAGTTGGGAAGTCCCAGCCTAAAATCACACTACCGGTTGAGCCAATGTTGTTATGTTCAATTGCAATTCTGTTTTGGTGCCACTAGTGCTGCACAAATTACACACTTCACCTTTATGCTGCAATCATTTCAGTGAGAGAGCAAATTATGTACTCAGAACTGCGAAGCCCATCTTACATGTTTTCAGCCAACATCAACCCTATCTGTTTATTCACATTTGAACTGTACTTACACAAAAACACAGGGTTGCTTTAACAAAATATAAACCAGGCAGAAAGTACTGACTGATATAGCAGAGTAGGCCAAGCTGATTAGTTGGCCGACATTTGGATATTTAAGATATTACCAGCATTGGTTGCAGTCAGCTGAATATCCATAGCCTGAGAAGATTTAAGAGTGCGCATTTCCTGTTTTGAAATATTTAAATGTTAATTTTTAAATTCATTTTTTAACCATTTATTAACTTGTACTCTGCACTGAATGATATTTATTTTGCTCATTCATATTATATGAGTTGTATATCATTGTAAAAATCTTTTTTTGAGTACTACACAGGCAGATACCATACCAATACTGATAACAATACCACTGTTAATATTATTTCTGAGGATAAAATTAGTAATTACAGTATATCCACTCAACATCCTATTTGAAAGCCATACTTTTTAAACATTTAATAGGCTTACAATGTACATTTTTAATTGTTTACGATTTATTAGTAATAATTACAAAACATGATTAATCTAACAGCTTTTAATTTAAATAATTAAACTTGGTTTATGTGATAATTGTTGTAAGACACATTTAGCTGTGTCTTTATTTAGCAAGAATAAAGTAGTTTGTCAGCTCTCTCTGTTTCGATTAAAAGCCTGTTCATTTTGTCACTATGAAGTTTATTTTATGCATTCATTTCCAGGTATGAATAAAATCACTACTTAAAAACACTGGTATACCTTAGTATATGGACCAATTCTCACTATTAACTAGTTGCTTATTAGCATGCCTATTAATAACATATTGGCTGTTTATTAGTACTTATAAAACACATACATTGCATGACCATATTCTACATCCCTAATCCTACCCAATACCTAAACTTAACAATTACCATAATAACTATTAATAAGAAGCAAATTAGCTTGTGGCAAAAGTCGTAGTTAATGGTTTGTTAACAGCAAGAATTGGACCTTAAAATAAAGTGTGACCAAAACACTTATATATTATCATATACACTTAGCATACTTTATATGGACATGCTTCACACGCCATATGAATATATAATATGAATATATAGACTAGACAATATCTATTTTCCAAAAACCCAAGTCAGTTTGCCACTAGAAGAAAGTGGGATAGAAATAAATACATAGAAAGAGCAGAGAAATAGACACAATGCAGTGAAAGCGCACAAGAGAAAGACAGACCACGTCCTGGAAGGACATCTGAAAGCGTGGCCCTGACACACAAAATGTAGCTTCAGACTGATGGACCTGTTTTTCAAAATGGTTTCCACCAGAGCGCAGCACTCCTACTAGACATATTTATCAAAAATGTTCTGCTCTGAGGCATGTTGTGATTTTTGCAAAAGCTAACTCCACACTCAACAAAAACAGCTGTTCAGGGGTGGAGCGTGTGAGTGACACAGGCAGATACGCCGGGGAGATTGTGTCTGCATCACCCGCCAGTCCTGAGGAGACAAATCGAGTTAATTAGCTTCCACTTTTTCCAACCTTGCACCTGAAGTATGTGTTTGCTTTCGTTCAGCATAATGCCAGCTATGAGTCTGCATGGGGTGCAACACAAACAGCCCTTTCTGTTCCCTTAATCTTGTTCTGCATGAAGCGTTCCTATTCCACCTGAGCTCAGAGGTCTGTATGTTCGCTCACAGCTGAGATGAAATAGCTTCATCAAAAATTATGTTTGCGAGCAAACTAAATATTTGGGGGGAAAATGAGATCTGTTCCTCAATTACATTTCTATCCCCCTTCAATCTTCTGCCATCGGTAATTGTTTTCCTTTTCATATTTTTCATATTCACACTGGGAGAGCAGCTTAAAGGTTTTGAAGCCTATTAGTCACATGATCTGACGGTTCTGTTCAATTTTCTTTTCTTCACTATTACACTAAACTCTCTGACGTAACGTCTTTTTATTATTTCTGTTTGCTTGCGTGTTGGGAAAGTGATATCCAAGTGAATTGTGTGTAAATGTCTACTATTAACTCTACCTGTGTCTTTATTTCATGTATTTTAAGAGTCGTCCTTGAAACATTGGGCTTGATTTGTTCTAGCATTAGTTAATGAAGGAGGACATGTTTTTCCTACATTGTGCAATTTTGTGTTCCTCCTTCATCTGAGTGGGGACGAGAGGTGATAATCACCAAATGAGACCGGCGCCGTCTCATTTTCTCTTGGAAACACACACACACACACACACACACGCACACTCCCTGCGGCTCACTTTACTCTCACCATTTCTATCTGTTTCTAGCAGAAAATCAGGGTGCAGCCTTGTGCCAGCAGCCCTTTACTGCAGCCATCAGTTCACAGCTGAACTCACTGCAGTAGCCGCCCATGAGCCTGCTTTCATTTCTGCCTTTATCTGATAGGCTACACTCCACTGCAGCCAGTTCATATAATTAACCTGTCAGCAGGATCAACATGGGTTACACTTTGCTGTCCAATCTCATATTGAACCCAAACATTCTCACAGCTTCATTCAACCAGAGAAGGACACTTTAATTTCACAGACCATCCCTGACCCGTTCTTCTATTCGCTCTGCGGCATATGTGGCAATTAATCTATTAGTCAATAATCCAATAATCTATTAGTATTGGTCACACTTTATCTTTTTTGGAAGTCTGGACACCATCTTTGGTGTTCCCTTTTCTCATCCCCTTTGTATTTGATCGATAAATTGTGTGAAATAAGATAAAAAAATTAGTCAATTACAACTGGTGAAACATTTTATCTTTAAAACTACAGACCTGAGTTTGGCTGTTTCCTTAGATTATTTTAATAGAGGTTAAATGTGAAGTGGGTACTTTTTTGGATGCTTATACTCACATACACCAGTTTAATATATAGAGACAACTATCAGTAAGCCATTAGAAGATTTTGCAAATTATGCGACACTAATATTGTGAAATATGTTATTTTCATGTACTTTAAAATGTCATTTATTCCGGTGATGGCAAAGCTGAATTTTAAGCATCATTACTCCAGTCTTCAGTGTCACGTGATCCTTCAGAAATCATTCTAATATGCTGATTTAGTGCTTAAGAAACATTGATGAATAGAATTGTTCAAAAAAACAGCATTTATTTGAATTGTAAACGTCTTTACTATCACTTAATTAATCACATCAATTAAATGTGTCCTTGTTGAATAAAATTATTTCTTAAAAAAACAAACAAACAAACAAACAAACAAAAAAACATATTGATCCCAAACTTTGATGGTAGTGTATTAACATAGGCTATGCCATACATTATATACAACATTTTTTTTTTTTTTATAAACGTTAAACTATAAAACCTACAGCTTGTTGTAACATTATACTGTCATTTCTTTTTCCTATAAATGTAAGGGATTTCTTGTAAATCTTATTATGTTATAATCCCTTTACAGTTACTGATCTTATAAAAATATTATTTGCATTACATGCAGGATTTGCCACTGTGACGCTAAATTTAACATCCAACAACATATATATCAAAATAAATATATTTAAGCAAAAACTCTTTTAAGCTGCCTTTCTTTATTTGATGCACACTTGCTCAAAATGGAAATAATCGTGTGAACATTTACATATAAGAATACAAATGGCACATGAGAAAATCTCTCAAGCACATTAAACAACATACACATCTCACATACAACCAACATAAAACTTATCTGTGAAGCATTAAACAGAGTTCTCTCCTGCTTTTGACAGCTTTGTATGCACTTTTCACGCCACAGCTCATTACATGATCAACAGCCATCAAATGTGGTTTTTCCACAAATTTACATCACCTCAATGTTAGGTGAAGCATGTAAGATTTTTCATCAAAATACATTCTTTGAACCCATTGTATTGTTCATTAACTACTATTATTATTCCATTCATGAGTAAATATTAGGCCTCCCATGCACCATCAAAACATCCACTCAGATCTGTAAATCTCTTTCCAGCTCAACCAATGGCAAGAGTTTGGGGTGTGGATACTGTAGCAGGCTGAGCTACAGGGTGTTTAGCCAGTATGGAACCATGGCTGACATGCTACATGGGAAAAGAAAAGCAGATTCGGTAATAGAGGTGCTAGCCAAAATTCAAAGACTTGCCAAAATACACAGACAATGGAGAAAAACAGGAACAAACATTGGTGTTGTGTTTTGCAAAATGTAGGAATATGATGGAATCTTTTGGGTTTTGCCAGACTTACAGAGCTTCTTCTCGACACATAAGCTCATGTTTTTGCCACACAAGTTTGCTCTTTACTGTCAAGCCCCAGATAAAACAGTAAGATATGAGATATATATATATATACTGTATATATATATATATATATATATATATATATATATATATATTGTCTTTATTTGATATATGAAGGTCTAACCCATGCCAGGAATGCAGTAAGTGTTTATTTATTTAGCCCTGCTAGAGTTGATGTTTTGTTCCTATTCTGTTTTATTTTTCTGATGATGGCTATATGAGACATGTCCACTAACACATATCTATACTAGCCATTTGAACGGTTTACAGTACCATTGGTTATTATAGGTTCAAATTTGACATTGAATCATAAGTAGAAGTTTATGTTAGCTCAAGTTTGCTCTGTGTGAATGTATTGTTCTGTTCCAGTGACGTGCTGTAGCTGAACCTTGAAGGGAAAAGTTATTGCCTATGTTTTATCTAATGGTGTATTTGAAGGGGTTGTTCAGAAATATGACAGGCATATGACCATGCCCAAAAAAACAAATCTAAAAGAATAAACAGCTGCCCAGATGAGAAGTGCCATCGCAAGAAATATGACTCACCTACGACCCTCATGATAGTTGCTTACGAATAGAACTTTGTGTCTCCAAGACCCTGTCTTTAAATAACCACATTTACATAAAGAAAAGAACACCATGTGCAGATGTTCCTAGAAGTATCCATATCCATATGACTATGAGTACTAGTGTTTCTGTATTCTAAGTTGAGGCTGGCTCCTCTTACTCATTTTCTACAGCCTGTGGAAGTGTGGAGAACTATCTTCAGTAAACTCTCTGTCAACTGACTATACTTCAGATTTGACTTCTGGTCTTCACTGAGCATACTGGTCCCTTCATTGGGTAAAACTACAATATATATGATATCAGTTAACCCAAGTCCTCTGCAATGCTTTCTATCTGGTGTGTACACATAGCAACAGTTAAAACTTTTTTTATGTTGGGTGACAGTAGTAGCGCAGAAACCGCATACTTTACCTTTAACTAACACTAAAACTAGAAGATTAAGTACTGAAATTGCTACAAAAATAAAGAAATATGAAAAAAAAAGAAATAAAACTTAAACTAAAATTAAACGGAGAGCAGATTTTTTTTTAATAAAAGCTAATTCAAAATATTGCACGGCCGTTCTTGAAAGAGTCGAGTTACGACATACTGTACTTATAAGGAAACTAAGACAAATCTACATTATAGCCAAAGCAACTCACTTCTGTTCAAAACTTACTCCAAAACAGAGGTGTCAGTTCTCACCTTAGTTCCTCTATGCCTATGTCCTACATCATACATTGTAACCCGACTCTCTTGTGAACGCTCAAACGACATTTGCCGGAAGCCGGTGATAATAGTTTATAAAGTTTTTAATACGAATATTTTTTGTACAAAAACCCATCGCTTCACTTTCAAAGGTGAAACCCACTGGAGTTGTATGGATTACTTTAATGATGGATGGATGCGCTTTTTGGAGATTCAAAAACTCGGGCACCATTCACTACATTACAAAACTGGGAAGCCAGGATATTATTTATTATAACTCATTGTGTTCCTCTGCAAGAAGAAAGGCATATACACATCGGAAGGCTTGAGGGTGAGTAAATCATGGGATAATTTTAATTTTTTGGGTGAACTATTCCTTTAATAAATACTATAATAGTGTATGAATACTAAATATTAAAACAGCGCTATAAATACGCCATAAATGCAAATAGTTGAGTATTTTCATTATCAAATACAAATTTTATCTCTTGAGTTGTTGCAGCGCTCCCCACTGGACCAGGGCAAGATCACAACCCATGCAGGCAAACTCAAATTGCAATATGAGATGTGGACGAGCCGTGATTGTTTGTAATGGGAACGGTGTGCTCTGAAGCGTACAGGGGCACCTATGCGAGAGGATGGCAATACTTAAGAATGCAGAGCGAAAGAGTGACAGGCGTCAGGGGACACGAAACAGCCCAGACGTGTACGGGACAGCCAACAGAGGCGGGAAATTAGCGAGTGAAAACAGATCCAATGAGGTGTGAAGGAGCCTCTCCTCTCGTTCGCTGGCAGTAAATGAAGCTCTTCCTCAGTCTAACTTCAGTCACGAGGCTCCGAGGCCCAGGAGGACGAATGAATGAAATGCCCGACAGGCAGACGGGAAAAACAGGAATGAGCCTCTGTAGGGACAAAGCACAAATGTGTTTGTTTGGCAACCATGTTTGCTCTGACGGTGGATAGTTATGAGAAGCCGTTCCCGTTGAATCTTCAGCAGGGATGGCTAATGTACATGAGGGCTTTCTATGTAATAGCACTCACGGGGGAGATGCAACTTAACTGCGGCTGTAAACGTGAGCGGAGCGTACGCGCATAAACGTGCAGGCAATCGTGTAATCACAGCTCTAAAGAAGCAAAAATGCATGTCTGTGCACTTATGTACATAATCACATGCGCTTTCTGCGACACATTACGTTCATTTATTGCCACTGATTGGCTATTACATGTTGCAGTCATCATTATGCGGCTGACAGCGAGGAAGCTCTAAACGCAAACAATGCAGAGCTGGAGGCAATTTATGTCTTCCTTATCATCATCATCATCACAGTTATGATTGTTCTAACCTTTAGGGGCATATGGGGAGAGAAGCGTGGTACTTGTTTTAAATGGTAGACACAATGATAAGCTGGTCATTTGTGTCATATGACGTGTATGTGTGTGTATATTGCTTGTGTTAGCGACAACTCTACCATCACTACTGAAGATGCTGAAACTCTTTTTTTGTGATTCACCATCCTGGAACAACATTACTATCAACTAGGACTGTCAATTGATGGAAATTATATGTTATCTGGATCAATATTTGCTAAATGAATAATGACAATAATTTAATACATTACTATACATTACTGTGGTAGATGTGTAAAGCACCAAATAGACATTACAAAACATGACTTTACAAAGTCAACATGTTCTATTCAGATTTTTAGGGTTAAGGTTGGGCTTATGGCTAAAGTTAGAGACCTGTGCAACATTGTCATCAATCTATTTCTCTCTGATTTTAGGGGAAGGTTATAGAAAGGCCTTCCATCACCAAAAAAGGATGTTGATCCTGCAGATGTTCTACTTTGGTAAATCACGTCATGACAGTTTTGTGACCCGGCTCAAAAAAAAAGAGAGAGAGAGAGAGAGAGAGAGAGAGAGAGAGAGAACAAAAACAAGCATTAGGTCTGTGTAGTACCAGAGTCCTTCACAAGCACACACCTCAGCACTAACACTGACAGTCAGAGATTCGGGCACCAGTGTCGGCTGTTGCTTTTCAAAAGTGGCAAAGCACAGATGTCACTTATCATTGGCAAAATGTGTACTCAGAACTAGTTAATTTTGATGTCTGTAATGTTGCACCTAAAAGCTTCTCAAACTAAAACACTGAGATTACCTAAATAGGTGCAACAAATGACAGCATTTGAAATTAAAATCTTCACCAAACAAAGAGTGCTTGGAGGGGGACATAGTTAAAGTCTGTCATAGCACATTTACTTAAGTGTGCATAATCGTGACTCTTGCTTAGTGCTGTTTGTAGATATTGAGATAATAAGAATACAGTTCTGAGCTAATAGTCAATTGTTTTCATTAAGATCATGTCTTTTCCTATTGTATGCAAATAGTACTCAAATACGAATGGATGGATGAAAGATACACAGATGGAATGACAAATATACAGAATGATAGCGAGACAGACATACATATACAGTATATATATATAGATGATAGAAGGTTTGACAGACAGTTTGATAGGACAATGATAGATAAATAGAACAATAGATACATAGAACAATACAAGAGAGACAGATAGATATATAGTTAGATATCATAATGATAGTTAAAACAATAAACAGAACGACAGACAAACAAACATTCCGATAAACTAATAGAAGGAATGACAAAAAGATCAATTGACAGATAGATGGATAGTTCGAACAAAAGAACGATAGAGTTACATGGACAGATCAACTGATTAGACAGAAGAATGCTAAAGACGACAGAATAATGGGTAGATAGATAGATGATAGACATAATGATAGATAGACAGACAGATAGACTGATGTGTTTATGTGTTTATTTTAGA
The DNA here is from genome assembly GCF_001515605.1 of Sinocyclocheilus anshuiensis. NCBI lineage: Eukaryota > Metazoa > Chordata > Actinopteri > Cypriniformes > Cyprinidae > Sinocyclocheilus > Sinocyclocheilus anshuiensis. Next base: position 121,939 of record NW_015557177.1, on the reverse strand, counting down.
AGGCTTTTGGACTGTGCTGTTGCTACAGACAGGCACCAATGACGTGAGAACAGGAATGAAGTGACAACCACGCTGACACAGGCATGCCTCCAGTCACAGCGCTCCAACTCTGAACCATAACGGATCAGGCAGCTGTAACATGTTCCCAGTCAAACACACCTTTAGGGGCCAGAGCAGACAGGTTCATGGCCAATGCACTCGTGGGACAATATATGACGTGTGCAGGCTGACCAGAGTCATCGCTAGAGTTTGCCGAATTAAAGACTGTCAAAGATCAGAGACAGAGACTACTGCCAGAGCCAACTGGAGCAGTGCTATGAACAGGTCCCAGATCAGCAGGAACACACTGCCTTGAGCCACAGAATAACACTAGTATATATATATATATATATAAAAGATGCCTGCTTCTGATTGCTGCTTTAGGAAACTGAGCATTTTTAAACACTATTTTATTTTTGTACTGAATATCATTTTCGCATTTCAATTTTTGACAATTCACTGCCTCCTTTTCCTCCTGACAAACAGCGACAATTTACTTAACTCTCTGCACATCATATGTGCTCCCTGCCCATCAGAGAACACCACGCCTCAGTAAACCGTATGAAAATTTCATTATTTTAAAATTAACACACCTATCATTGATTATTTGTAACCACAGTTAGCCACTGAGATTTTTCGGTCTATTATTTATAAAATATCTTGTTCACAGCATTTCTGTGACCTAGTATCATCTGCTTGAAATAATCCCAACCATAATTATATCACTGGCAGGAATTGTTATCTCCTCCCCTCTGGGTAAGGAAAATAAGTGTTTTATAGCTGTCAAATATTATGTGTGGGTTCATGTGTGTATTTGAGGGTGAAGGGGAGGAGAAGCAGTTTGCGCATATGTGAGTATATGACATTTCTATCCGAGCCGAGAGGTGCCTTTCTTTGAGTGCTGTCTTGGACTCAGCAGGAGGTGAAAATAATTTCTACCCAGGCAAAGAAAGTCACTAGTTGTGTCTCAACCATCATCTCCATACACCTCAGTGTGACTCACTTTATCTGGTGACAACTTACTGATTTTTTTCATGACATTCGATATTAGCAGTTCCAGTGATAAATAATCACAGAGAGCTGTCAAATGTTTTTGATGCACCTATCCAGTGGTGTAGTGGAGGGTACACGCAGGTATACGGCGTATACCCACTTCTTTATCAGTCGGCTTTGCGTATACCCACTTCTAAATCCCCTCTGATGCGCATCATTCAGTAGTGTCCTGCATTAGCCAAAATCATGACAGTCCACCATGACTAGCTAATCAAATCGCATGTGAATAAATGCAAACATTCCCTAAACATACCCAGTAAAGACAGTGATACGGTCAGAATGCGCCAGCTTCCCTTTGAATTTGATTGATGATTGCGCCCGCGCCCGCCTCTCATCTCGACAAATCACATGAAAGCAAGCGGACTCGGTCTGGGGCTTGAGTGCATGTCAGGGAGGCGCGCAGAGTGATAAAATAACATTTAATTATTGACTCCTAATTTGAATCTGTACATTAAAACGAAAACAATACCTTAAAAATGAAAAGAAGCAAGTTTTTGCAATCAGATTTTTTTTTTAACCGGTAAACTTTTCAGTTCAAGGATCCAGTAAACGAACAGTAGCCTATAAGTTCAAAACAGCTACAGAGAAAACCGATTTCATTAGAGATGGCTTAGAGTCAACTCCAGAATTATTATTTTCAGTGTGTATTTGGCTTAAAAGCACAAATGTTTTATAATGGACACTGCTGAAGCCTGAAGGTGTTTTTTTAGATTCTATTGCCACTGATTGGCTATTACATGTTGCAGTCATCATTATGCGGCTGACAGCGAGGAAGCTCTAAACGCAAACAATGCAGAGCTGGAGGCAATTTATGTCTTCCTTATCATCATCATCATCACAGTTATGATTGTTCTAACCTTTAGGGGCATATGGGGAGAGAAGCGTGGTACTTGTTTTAAATGGTAGACACAATGATAAGCTGGTCATTTGTGTCATATGACGTGTATGTGTGTGTATATTGCTTGTGTTAGCGACAACTCTACCATCACTACTGAAGATGCTGAAACTCTTTTTTTGTGATTCACCATCCTGGAACAACATTACTATCAACTAGGACTGTCAATTGATGGAAATTATATGTTATCTGGATCAATATTTGCTAAATGAATAATGACAATAATTTAATACATTACTATACATTACTGTGGTAGATGTGTAAAGCACCAAATAGACATTACAAAACATGACTTTACAAAGTCAACATGTTCTATTCAGATTTTTAGGGTTAAGGTTGGGCTTATGGCTAAAGTTAGAGACCTGTGCAACATTGTCATCAATCTATTTCTCTCTGATTTTAGGGGAAGGTTATAGAAAGGCCTTCCATCACCAAAAAAGGATGTTGATCCTGCAGATGTTCTACTTTGGTAAATCACGTCATGACAGTTTTGTGACCCGGCTCAAAAAAAAAGAGAGAGAGAGAGAGAGAGAGAGAGAGAGAGAGAGAACAAAAACAAGCATTAGGTCTGTGTAGTACCAGAGTCCTTCACAAGCACACACCTCAGCACTAACACTGACAGTCAGAGATTCGGGCACCAGTGTCGGCTGTTGCTTTTCAAAAGTGGCAAAGCACAGATGTCACTTATCATTGGCAAAATGTGTACTCAGAACTAGTTAATTTTGATGTCTGTAATGTTGCACCTAAAAGCTTCTCAAACTAAAACACTGAGATTACCTAAATAGGTGCAACAAATGACAGCATTTGAAATTAAAATCTTCACCAAACAAAGAGTGCTTGGAGGGGGACATAGTTAAAGTCTGTCATAGCACATTTACTTAAGTGTGCATAATCGTGACTCTTGCTTAGTGCTGTTTGTAGATATTGAGATAATAAGAATACAGTTCTGAGCTAATAGTCAATTGTTTTCATTAAGATCATGTCTTTTCCTATTGTATGCAAATAGTACTCAAATACGAATGGATGGATGAAAGATACACAGATGGAATGACAAATATACAGAATGATAGCGAGACAGACATACATATACAGTATATATATATAGATGATAGAAGGTTTGACAGACAGTTTGATAGGACAATGATAGATAAATAGAACAATAGATACATAGAACAATACAAGAGAGACAGATAGATATATAGTTAGATATCATAATGATAGTTAAAACAATAAACAGAACGACAGACAAACAAACATTCCGATAAACTAATAGAAGGAATGACAAAAAGATCAATTGACAGATAGATGGATAGTTCGAACAAAAGAACGATAGAGTTACATGGACAGATCAACTGATTAGACAGAAGAATGCTAAAGACGACAGAATAATGGGTAGATAGATAGATGATAGACATAATGATAGATAGACAGACAGATAGACTGATGTGTTTATGTGTTTATTTTAGAAGGCTTTTGGACTGTGCTGTTGCTACAGACAGGCACCAATGACGTGAGAACAGGAATGAAGTGACAACCACGCTGACACAGGCATGCCTCCAGTCACAGCGCTCCAACTCTGAACCATAACGGATCAGGCAGCTGTAACATGTTCCCAGTCAAACACACCTTTAGGGGCCAGAGCAGACAGGTTCATGGCCAATGCACTCGTGGGACAATATATGACGTGTGCAGGCTGACCAGAGTCATCGCTAGAGTATTAAAGATTAAAGACTGTCAAAGATCAGAGACAGAGACTACTGCCAGAGCCAACTGGAGCAGTGCTGGTCCCAGATCCTGCCTTGAGCCACAGAATAGCACTGCTTACTACACTGGATTACTTTGCATCCCAAAGGTGCGGATTTGAGGCTTTGTATGAGAACACACCAAATCCTCACTGGATTTTCAGGACAATACAGTATGTACTCATCTCTTCACCAACTCGTAAATTCCTCTCACAGTGCACAGCAGAGGAAACAACCTGCTGCCGTGATCAGATTTCACAATTTGATCCAATATGGATTCATTTGGAAATATTTCAGATAATATTTCAGATTTGGAAATATTCAGTTTTTCTAAATGATATAAATTATACAGAGAACCCTCTCACTTGGTACATTACCATAAGATTCAATTGTTTTAATTCAATATATTATTAGCTATAACAATCAACACAAATAAAAGTTGTACACAAACATATATATATAGATGCCTTCTTTCATGTTTTTTCACCATTTCCCTTTCACATTCACTGTGAAAACACTGTTCCAATTATATATATATATA
>NW_015557177.1:99625-117343 GCF_001515605.1 Sinocyclocheilus anshuiensis | reverse complement strand
CCAGTGGTGTAGTGGAGGGTATACGCAGGTATACGGCGTATACCCACTTCTTTATCAGTCGGCTTTGCGTATACCCACTTCTAAATCCCCTCTGATGCGCATCATTCAGTAGTGTCCTGCATTAGCCAAAATCATGACAGTCCACCATGACTAGCTAATCAAATCGCATGTGAATAAATGCAAATATTCCCTAAACATACCCAGTAAAGACAGTGATACGGTCAGAATGCGCCAGCTTCCCTTTGAATTTGATTGATGATTGCGCCCGCGCCCGCCTCTCATCTCGACAAATCACATGAAAGCAAGCGGACTCGGTCTGGGGCTTGAGTGCATGTCAGGGAGGCGCGCAGAGTGATAAAATAATATTTAATTATTGACTCCTAATTTGAATCTGTACATTATAACGAAAACAATACCTTAAAAATGAAAAGAAGCAAGTTTTTGCAATCAGATTTTTTTTTTAACCGGTAAACTTTTCAGTTCAAGGATCCAGTAAACGAACAGTAGCCTATAAGTTCAAAACAGCTACAGAGAAAACCGATTTCATTAGAGATGGCTTAGAGTCAACTCCAGAATTATTATTTTCAGTGTGTATTTGGCTTAAAAGCACAAATGTTTTATAATGGACACTGCTGAAGCCTGAAGGTGTTTTTTTAGATTCTGAATGGATCCGTATAGAAGCCTGTACAGTCAGGTCAAGGCAGTATGTTTAGTGATCTTTTGGCGTCTCCTTGTGGTCCTGTTTGATATTGCAAGTTACTACAGATAACTAAACAAAATAGCTTGTCTACTAGAGGTTCTGACAAAATGTTAATTGTTGCTTGTTAATTGTTGTCTATATCATTTTTACATTTTAATTATTTATTGCAAAATCTCCACCTCTTTTGTGGCCAATATTAATTTCATAATGATCCTTACTCCATGAAGTCAAGTAGCAGAAGTTACAGTAAGTGAAAATGTGCAAATACTACTGGCCCATTTTGGGGTGAACTAAATATGCAAGACTAGTCTTACGTCACTGTTTATAACACAGGCCGTTCATCCTTTGCTGGGCCGCTTAAAAAAATGGGGACATAAATTAAGAGTATACCCACTTCTCCAGGCACCACTACACCACTGCACCTATCATATTTTAGTGAAAAAGTTTGCCGAAAATCATGACAAGCGTTCAATCAATGGCACATCTCAATCATAAGGTATATAGCCGAGGGTCTGCTGTGTTGTTGATCTGATGCTGTTGTTGGTATGTATTTTGTGTGACAAGTATTCAGGGGCCTGATATGAGTGTGTTTGAGTCTTTTGCAACATCACAGTAAACTGTGATTATAGCCTCTGGCTAAGCGCCAATCAAGCCAAGTGCTCCTAGACTGCAACCACAAACTATCTCAGCCAATCAGTTTGGGGCTGCTGTTTGGTACGGAGATGTATCAGAGCGAGAAACTGCACTTACTGCAAGGGTTGCTATTTTGGATTTCCAAGGAAAAATAATCCAAAAAGGAAGGGGAAAAAACGAGATTAAATTCCATTGTGTGTGTGTGGAGAAGACTGAAGATGGGTGAGTTAGAGGACAGGAAAAAGAGAGAGAGTGAGGAAGACGAAAGACAGAAATAGAGGGAGATAAGGGAGGAATCAAAGACTGGGTGAGAGGGAGAGATAAGAGGAGAGAAAGAGAGAATGGCTCCCATTCACTGAATCTCTCGCCAGACCTGAATTTTTATAAAGACAACCAGACAACCAGTCACCACGGGGCACGAGTGACTTCCTACCCACTTTAATAAACTGCGGAGAATGTAATTGCACAGTTAGATAGTCTGTCAGTGTGTTAATGAGAAACAAGCTTTTTATCAGAGTCAGCTACTCCAGAACCACCTGGACAAACTAGCGTAAAAACCTATAATCACCCATCTACAACCTCTTTAATAAAAGAACAAACAACCTTCCCAGCAACCCTTGCACTTTACCTTCAAACAGACACAGCAAGATAGAACACTCAAAACCAAAACGAATGAGAGAAATTGCAGAAGTAAATATGGGAAATAAAATTCCTGAAAATAAGAATACAAATCAATAAATATTGGCTATATATATTGATATATTTTGATGATTCTGTTAGTATACTGTTTTTTAATCATGATGGATGGATGGATGAATGGAGAGATGAACAGATAGATACTTTTTGTGGTATATATAAAATGTATATTAGTTTTTAATTTATAATATCAATAAAAATAAATACTGGGCCTGTCAACAGAATAAAATAATGAAAAACAACAACTCGTGATTTTCCATTGTCATTAATAACTTAACTCATTCAGTTATTTTTTTTATGGAAAGAAAACAAAATGTGCGCGAGTGTTAGGTTTGGCAATTTGTGTGGATGACACTTGTAGCAAAACACGCATATATAAAGACTCCATACAGGGGTGGATTTCTGCAGCAGTGCTCTTTACGCATCTTGCTCACACTTTTCCATAACACTCTTTGCTATTTTTGCCTCATCAGATGACTCAGCCAATCAAACCAACTAAACGCAGTTATAAAATACAAAATTTCTCAAACTGCTAGAGTTTGAGAGAAAGCTACTTGGTAACTTTATCACCCACATTATCGATTGACTTTAAGTGAGTCATTATAGTAATGGTCATTTTTAGTAATATTAATGATGCTGAATGATGATACAAGTCCAGAGGGAACGCATTTCTCACTTGAAGGACTAACTTGAGCCTGACTGGTGGGTGTACCAAAAAGACAAAAAAATGAGATGTCTAGAATCATCTCTGCTTTCAGACAGATTGGGCTCATATGATGTAACGGCACCCAAAGCTTATTTTTGGATACTCTCTTTGGGGCGACCCTTGCCTAGGACCTTCTAAAGAATCAGTACTAGAACAGGTTTCAGGAACTTTTTTTCTGGCAACGGGGGAATCAGGCAATCTATGTAAAGCACAGTCAGGGCCTCCCTAAATCTGCTCAGAGGTAGCACAAAATCCCGCTGAGACTGAAGAATGGAGCACAAAGCATGCCGCTAAATCACCGTGTTATTCTCTGCACATGCTTGTTTGATAGGTGCACTCGCTTGAATATAAATAGCTATAGAAAACGTCTGGCCACATTGTGCTCATCTTCTGTGCTCACACGTGTTTGCCATCTCTCTGTCTATTTCTCAGAAACCTCCTTTCTATGCTGCTCCTTTGTGCTTAATTCTCATGGCGAGTTCAAATGAACCCATAGGACACACTGCACGTGCACACAATAGACATACGAAGCCCAATCTGCAAGGATGCGCCATTTTAGCTCTGATCAAGGAGGCCTGACAGGAACTCGCTTTATTATTCACGTGCAGCAAGGTCTCTTATACCCGTTTTACAAGGCCTATAGTACCCATTTGAGTTAAGTGATCCGTGTTCTGAGGTCGAGACACGATGTTTGGGCAGGAAGTCGGCGGTGGTGGGGGGGAGGGTGGGTTGAAGGCTAGAAATTAAAGTGAAAATGAATCCCGCCAGTCTGCCAGAGCCAGAGTTGGAAGGTGAGAGCCTCTTAATCCATTTCCCGTGCCACCTCTGCCTGCCCTTGCGCTCTCTGCACCAGGTTTCAAAATGGAAGGTGACAGACTGTGAGCAAGAGCGGGCTGCAGGGAAGGCTAATCGGCCAGCCCTTCCCAACTCAGGCTCCTCCATCTCCCTTAGGGCCAGGAACAGGCCCAAGCCTCCAGCAGGAGATAGATAGATATAAATATACATGCACGCTCACACTGCAGATGCAAAGCAGCGGGTGGCTGATGACTTATAGGCAGATCTGGCAGCCTGGCATCTTTTCTCCAATGCGCAGAGTTACTCATGTGAAACTCGGGCTCAATCAGGAAAGTACGCTGAATACAGAAACAATCATCATTAATCACCGCTCCGCCGGCTCAGGGTGAGTTTCCAATTAACATTTGGGCACTGGTTTCCCTGCCACCAATATCCCAGCATGCCGTGTTTGTCTTCTCCCTTACAAATCTATCTAGCTTCGGGCCGTGCACAGTTGCAGAAGTGCCTGCGTGTTTATTTTACGATGACAACCGGTGGCGAAGTGCGAACGGCGGGCGCATGGTCCTCCAGGACCCGTGACACAACTTCGAACTCATTTGGCTTCCAATGGCGAAATTAATGACGCAAGTTATCAAAGTGCCAATCAAGCGAACGCAAAGAAAAACAACGCTGACTTTGTGAGTTTTTAACAAGTATCTAATAAAAGTGCTCTCGACACGCCATAAAACAATATGCTGTTACTTATAATAAACCATAAACATTGATTGCTTTGTTATTCATTCGAAATAAACCTCAATTGAGCAGAACGGTTTATGAAGATTGGCATGTGATGGTTTTCTGTGGCTCCTTTGTTGCTTCGACAGTGGTGGAGGCGAGAATGGCAAGAGGTATGTCGTGCTGAATGGAGGCACGGAGTCTCTGTTTGGTGATGAATGGCATAATGTACTGCACTGTGCCCAATCTAGTGTTCTGGATGGAGTCGCCCTTTGTCCGGATATATCCGTGTGTGAGCAGACACAATGTCTATTCAGACCTCAGGTCTCAGCTGGGCTTTCCACTCTGTCTCTCTTTATCTTCTCCAGTGTAACCTTGCAAGAATGGCATGGCGGGTACAGTCACTACAATTTGCTTCAGATAAAGCCTAACAGGGATCATGAGCGTCTCTGTCGACCCTATCATTCTGAGGGGATCTCTTTGCAAAAACAGCATCTAGAGGCTATCTGATAGATGCCAGCTACAAAAGTGCCAATCTCCCCATCAGCTCGCCTCAGTGTTAGCTTATGAAAAAGCACTGTGTAATCTTTGTGATTACAGTTTTGAATTATAGCATATGATCATCTAGTACATTTAAGCAAGCCAGCACTTCCCCACTAACAAGATAATGCTACCTAAACCATTCCAACGTGGTTAAATTATAAAGATGGATGGGATTCTTGAGCACTAGATAGAAGGGAGCTGTTGCCATGGAGAGGAACTTTGTGATATTGAATGCAGGTGTCAATTGTTTTCTGTTTGCCTGAGACAATGGGGAGCAAGAAATAACGATTTTGATGCAAAGTCAGTGAAGGACTTTACCCAAGATAAGATGTTTTATGACATGATTTATACAATGATGAAGGGGAAATTCACTGTTGACCTTAGTTTGAAAGCCCCTGGATTAATTGAAAAGTTGTAGCAACTAACAGACTAGACTTTTTGTAGTTAAAATGGTATTTCATTCTAAACACAACATATGTTTATTACAGACTATGCTGGATGCTTCAACAGGGAATATTTTAGGGCCTAATAAAGATGACTCAGATTAGCCCAACATGTCATGCTGCAGAGGGGAGGGTGGAGGGAAAAACATAATTAGCAGCAAACAAACAGTCTTAGTTTAGAATGAGGAAGATGTAGTGTTCTTTTCATAGAAAGTGCTGGAGTCTCAGATGGATGTGTGTACACTGGGCCATTTGACCACTGTCAGCACCTCTCCCTGAGATCAGACAGGCCGCATGCCAAGAATCAGATAGCAGAGGCTGACGCAATCCTCTTAGTACACACGTCAGTCCACACATGCATACACATATATTGTCAAGGCTGCCAACTGGAACTACAAACACATTTCTAACCTGAGCATACAGAGAGGGCTTACAATTGGGGAACTATGTCACTAGCAAAACACAGCAGGTTATTGCCCAACAGTGTTCACAATACACATACACAACGGAATCTGTCCTAGTATGCACACTAGCACCAGTCAGCTCTTGTCACCTGGGCCCACTGGAGTCTAATGATCAGACCCTATTGATCTGCAGGCTCCACAAGACCTAACCTTATGCTTGCTAACTATCCATTTATCCATCGTAAACTATGTAGTAAAACCATAAAAGGTTGTGATTAGGTTTCATGTAACACCACAGATGCCTGAAACATAATATAGTATATATACTTTCACATTGCAGACATGTTATGACATTACCACATCGCCCTTGTGACGTTTACGGAACATCATTAACACATCTAACTTAATACTACATACAGTATGCCATTGTCAAAATGTTTTTGCTTTGATCCATAAAAGTGTTACCAATAACATAAAACAGTATTAGTGAGAGAAAGAGATGTCTGCAGGGTTGTCTTTGTATATTTCTTTATAAAAATTCTGCATTATGAATCAAAATTATGTCAGGCTACATGGTTTGAGTACATCTAAATAATCAGAATGACCAGTGCTCTTTTGTTGACATACAGTATCTTACCTCAGGCATTACCTCAAAGGCCTTCTTTTTAAGTGTCTAATTATGCCTTGTGTGTCATTTTATGTTTTGTGTCCAAAGATGAAGTCTTTCTATTCAAAACCTTTAAAATAATATGAATAATCAATATATACTTAATGGATTCTTTTCACATTTCTGCGGTTGGAACAAGGAAGGAAACTATAGGTTAAACTTCAATACAGGTAAATGGAAGATCATAGCAAATTTATTTTTTGTATTTCCATTTTCAACAGCAGTGAATGAAAAACTGAAGAAAAATGCAGAAAGATGGATCCCAGCAGATAAAAGAGAGAAATGTTGAATTCTCTGTCACTTTCTCAGAATATTCGATATTCAAAACCCCATCGAAGCAGTTAACTAGTTTGTTGTAATTTAATGCCAGCATAACACAACACAATATGGTAAGTATGATAAGATAAATATGCAAATATATAAATATATTTAAAAAAATTAAAGAAAAAGTAATATACTGGCACAGATTTTGCCAGTAAAGCAAATCTGTTGGTAAGCTTTGCGTATAAAAAAGATTTGATTCCAGTACATTTTTAAAATCTTATACTGTGATGTATCCAATCTGCAACCAAACTGCAATGTTGTTAAATGTTACTTGTATCAATCCATCCATTCATGAAGCTGTACCCCCATAGCTATTCACTGCCAAACATAGAGCTTGAAAAACTTGCCCGTGTCAAGGGGCATGAAACACTCATTTATATCACTGGTATCACTCACATTTCCATGTACATTCACTGCCAGTAAAATCAGCACTCTGGGTGAAGTGGGCTGTTTAAACTTCACTTGTCTCCGCTCACCTGAGGGACTCTTGACACAAATGTCATTTTGAGATTGCTTGTTGTTTTTTGCAACTGCTTATTTAGGCACCTTTGTTGTTTGGCCCAGACAAACCACCGAGGCCTACAACTACTGCTGAGACATTGTGTGCTTGAATATGTGTCCGCCAGCACAGCTGAGACACTTGCCAAATAAAGAAACCCTCAAAAAGAAATGTCAGGTAATCTTTAACCTCCAGCAATGAGGGAAAAACATAAAGCACGCCACCATTATATTTCCCATTATGCTTTGGTTGAACCCCCTACATACAAATCAATTTATTTAATGTCTTTCAGAGTTCATTGACTGAGCAGACAAGCCATGAAAGAGCTCCTAGGAGAATATTCACTGTCTGGGAAATATAGTAGCATTGTTTAGAGGCAAAGTGCTACTTTACATTCTGAATACAGAGTGTAAACATTTGAAGCGGACAACATCTACATGCATGTATTGACATCTATATGCAGCAGATGAATGTGTTTGTGAGGACATGCCCTTGAGCATTTCTTTGTTATAGACAAACATGACATTTTCCCTCCTTCATTAATAAGTGCACCATCTTTTCTCTCACTTCCTGTGTGCTCTCACCCTGACCCTGCTGCTTCTTCTGCCACTTATTAAAGTGAAAAAAAAAACAGTTCTTCTGAATATAACTTGGCTCTATAAAGGCTATCAATTAGTGATGTAGGTGTACACTTTCCCTGTCCCTGTCCCTGTCCCCAAAAGTGGTGCTCCTCCATGCATGAGCGATTAGAGGAAGATGTGAGTGCAGTCTGGCCCGAGGCTGACAGATACCCCTGAATGACGTGGAGATCGATGGCCGATCGCTGAAACGTGTCACAGAGAAAAAATTATCACGGATTCTAGTATGAGGACTGATACATATCGCTCTGCATTTCAATGAGCCGCTCAGAGGCTAGGAGGTCCTCCACCGCAGCGACACCGAGACTGACAGACTCCTCCGAACATTTCAGATAACCTTCAACCTGTCAGAGAGGCGCATCAACGATAGTGCGGAAAGACAACGCTTTAGATTCCATATTCAGTGGATGTTTATCTGTGGAGCAGCAGTAAATTCTGCGACGTCTCACCTTGCGATGAGCAAAAACAATTATTCCTGGAAAGAGGGAAGGAAGGAGGAGATTTAGACACACTGACAGACTAAAGAGATTTGGCGTAGCTCTGTAAACCAAGAAAAGCATACATAAACCGTAGCGGGTTGCATGACAAACGAAACGAAAGAGATTCTTTCAACTTGCGCGCACACAAACACACTTGTATGCTGACACAAACAAACATACTAGCTTATAGGGGGTGCTTTGTCTTCAGCTGCACCAATAATCTCATCAAACACGCTTTCTGTCTGCTTTTCTGTTTTTTCCTCTCTCTCTCTCTCTCTTTTCCCAAATAAACACATCACATAGACAAAGCCCCTTTTGTGAGCTACTTCCTGAATTCATTACAGATTCGCTCGGAAAAAGGCCAAGCAATATTATTGCAGAACCTATGTGAGGGATGCGGCCTTCTGCCACATTCTGCCTTAACAAGAGAATAATTAGACAAGTAATGCTTGGTAAACTTGTCTGCCAAACCAGTGAGCCATGGGGAAACCAAACCAGCCAGGCTTCATAATAGAGCATTTTGTCCTCGGTCTCCAAGGTGCATCATTTCACATGCAATACATCAGTTGTAAATGACTGCAAGTCGGTTCAAGTCTATAATTGAGAGATGATCACAGATTCCTGTGACACGTAGCAAACTGGGTCTGCCAGAGTTTTGACTGAGAGACTGCAGGAAGAAGAAACTGCTGTTTTAACATAACATTATAATACTTGAAGGTACACTGGGTCTTATTCACTAATAAGCAAGTACTTTTGTGTTTCTTGAACTATGGCCACTTTTGGCTCTGTGGACTTTTCAAAAATAAACTCTCTTAAAGATGCTTTTCACACTCTTAACTAGTAATTTGACTACTAACAATGTCTAATTGGGGACATGCATCACAAAGTAATGTTCCCATCTTTGTGTGATTTCGAGCACATCTCATATTAGTTGTGATTTTTAATAGCATTCTGTGATGGAAATTACATTTTTTTTAAATAAAATGGCTAGCTTGGTGTGTAACCAAAATGCACAAAATTACATAATATTTTTTGCATTTTTTGCATTACTTGAAAAGTTTGATTGAATACAAAATAAAATATTGCTCCCAAAGCAATATTTACCTTGGTTTTTGTTTTGTTTGTTTGTTTTCTTTATGCTGCGCATCTCATATTTTTGGCTTTGTTGTCTACTTGGCAAACAAGTCAAGTCATTTTACAAACAAAAAACTTTATCAACCTGATCAATCTTTTTTACACAATAAATACTGAAACATTTCACTATGTTTTAGCTATTCCAGTTTTAAACGTGATAATTCATATTTTTATAATGGATTCTCATATTATATAGTCAAAAGTCTGGGTTGGGACAAGAAAATTTGTTAGAAAAATATAAAAAATAAAAGATGATGAAATGTTTCTAAGACTTGAAGTTTTAATAAAACTCAGTCCCTGAGACAAAAATGTGCATTTATGTGAGCCAGATTCACAACAGGAGCATATACACACAAATACATTTGGTCTTACTCTCATTCTAATGTTGATTACTCTAAACGAGGGTGTGCATGCCTATATTTATATGGTAATTATCATAGTACATGCCCAACATATAAGGACAGCAAACATATGCTTACTCTCTCTAAAACCACACTCACGTCAGAGAGCATGATTATATAAACCCATAGATTCATCTATAATGCATATAATTTTTGTTACACTAAAATATGTAAGAAATAACTAAATAAATAATAAGTAAGAAATAAAAATAACTAATCTAGACTCTCTTAATTATTCCGTTTCTAGGACTAACACACAAAAACAACTTCATCTCAACACATTCCATGTTTCTAAGGCAACTGGAAGTCTGTTTTTTGCATATGTGTGGATTCTGTTGGTTGTAAATTTGATTGGATTAAGCATAATTTACTCGTAAAAATAAAGTTACTGTCAAGCAAACAAATACATGCGCACACACGATCAGTAAATGAAACCTGCTGTCTATCTATATCCAGTTATGGAAATAAAACACACGAAACATAGTGTGCTGTAATTAAATCCGACAGCGCTGATGAGGATGTCATTGCCTTATTCCTGTGAACCCAGCTCAGACTGCAGATGAGCTCCATAAATACCCTTGTGGCCTTACAACTGCCGCACCCTCCCTAGTCCACAGGCTCATTAAAGACCTCCACTACACCCATGGAGCTTCCAGTCCGTGACTTTCACCTAACATAACCGCACAGCCAAAGAAAATTAGGTGACAGTTCAGAGTGAGGAGAAAAGAGAGATGAAGAGATCAAAGACAACAACAGACAGAGAAATACAGAAATAATGTGTAGCAACTAGGGATGAGTCACAATGCTTGACATGTCATCCAACGATAAACTAGCGGATATGTAATGCCGACAAGTTTATCTAGATTTTTACGCCTTTAATATTGTGAAAACTATTTTAAATGGCAACTGCTGAGATATTAAGATGGCTGCCAGTCAGTGAGGAGGAAGTGCAGAGAGAGTGAGAAAAAGAGACATACAAACTGTCATAATGTGGCAAAATTCCCAAAGGATGCAGTGTGAGGGGGCGCTATTAATGAACATGTGGGCTGAGTAGGACTCTTCATTTAGATCAGGAGTGAAGGTGAGAGTGTGGTGTCGAACATGTCGTCAGAAACGGGCAGGAGGCCGCTCAGCCTGGCGTAAAACACTTGAAATGTGAGTGAAAATTTCTCATCACCACAAACCATGTTAATCCGGTGGATCAGCGCTCATCTGCCCCCCACTTTGGGATGGCTAAGCACTTCAGCTGGCAACATTGTAATTCTCTTTGAGATGTCACAATAGACCCACTGAGCTCAGTGACGTATTTCGGCTTTAATTCAGCAGGATAAATCTAGAAAACTTTTCTTTTCTCTTTTAATGTACATTGTTTAGTCCAGACTGCACTGGATCACTGTATTGTCTGTTATATTACTTTTTTTTTTTTTAATTCAGAGACAAATGAAGAACATCATAAGCAATTTATCATAAGAGCTGATGATATTTGCATTACAGAATAGCAAGTTTCATAAGTACACTAGAGTACAGAAGCTATAGGACAAAAAGCAGAGAAAGCAAGAACAAAGAGGAGTTTTTTTAAATAGATGTTATAGAAAGTGCCTCTGTTTAAGGCTGTTTTAGTTAAGTGCTCACATAAGAGGTCTCTTTTTAACTGCTTCTTGAACACGTTGACATCGATTCATTTTTTTAAATTAAATGTTATTATTTATTTAAAATGGATTAAAAATAAAATTCTGGAAAACAAGTCATCACTGCATTATTATGCAGTTCTTCTCCAAAAATAGTTATATCCCCAGGATTGCTGAAACATTTAATTTATAAAATAAATCAAAAGCCGTACAAATTATTTTATGAGGGATATCGTTTCCATTACAAGAGTGAGTGTGACTGTGTTCTCGTTTTATTTGTTAGAAAGCTAGCTAGTTTACTGGATGAATGAGTCCGTAATCTTATTTAATGTTGTGTGAGAAATGCTACAGTAATTGTGACATTAAATTGTTTAGTAGTGTTGACAAGAATTAACTGCACTGTATAAATGGTTATATTGCTTTCAACTCTACTGCCTTTACAAACAAATACATATACAGCTGCTGAGGGAATGACAGTATATTTGGGACCTTCCTCTTCTGAATGCTGCAATCCATCTCTCTTATTTTTTCCCCTTTTGTACAGCAAAGTGCTTTTTCATTTGCTATTTGAGCAAAAGGAAATGCTGCATTGACATTTGCTGTTCTCCTATTTTACCTTTATATCAGTTACCCTGCTGTTGTTTACTTCCATGTAGCAAACCCAGAAATACAAAAAGGGTCCATGCAGGGAGCTACTGAGATGCCTAAAGGAATAACTGACCCCAAAAAATAAAACTTTGTCATTATTTACTCACCCCAGGTTGTATGCTGTGTTTTTTTTATTCCTGTAGAACACAAAAGCAGAATATCTGAAATCATAGCATAGCTTTCTGTGAGGAACAGATCTGATTTTTGTCATGATTTACATGTTCAAAAAGTTGGAGCTGGTAATCTCTCTTTTTTTCTCTTATGCTTAGCAAGGCTGCATTTATTTGGAAAAAATACAGTTAGAACAGTACTATTATGAAATATTATTACAATTAAAAATTACTTTCTATTTTAAATATCCTTCAAAATACAATATATGTTATTCTTCTGATGGCAACAGGGGCGTAGCAGCCATTTTAAAAGTGGGGGGGACAGCTGTCAGGTGATGTGACCCTCAACGGCCAAACAAATTATGTACATAATGTACAAAGTACATTCATGTTCACATAATAAATTCTATATAGAATACTAATTGGCGTGTTTTAGAGCACCCTAATGGCAATTTTGGGAACATGCCATGATAGCTTACAGGAAGCAAGACAGCTTACAGGGACCTATTTTTTGTGATATCAGACTCAAAAACTAACTCTAACCCTAATTCAAAAATAACTGCAGGACTTGGGACTTTGAGACCACTGTGGACATCTATACTTTATTTTTATTAAATAAAGATATTTTATGCACAATATTTCAGTTACACTACACTTAAACGATAACTTTTATCCTAATTCTTAACAGTTGGACAAAAAAAGTGTCTTTAAAAACTATTGGAACACACTGCCTTTACCTATACAACAAATTTTATTTAACAATTTGAACATAAAATGAAAATATATATTAATGTTTAATTCCTTAAAACATTGGCAAGTAGTCCCAGTTAAAAACAAACACTGCCTTAAAATAATTATCTTCTTTCAAGTGCTCACCTGTATAGAGTCTGGAGAGGTCAAGCAACTGTCCTCCCCTCTCTCTCTGTCAGTGACAGGCCAGTTAAAGTTAAGAACATAGCAGTAATGAATTAAAGTAGCCTGCTAAAATATGATAAATTATGATGAGATATCATAAGTATTCGGTGCAAAACAACTTTGCTTTATTGGGAAAGGATAATCCTACTCCGGACGCGAGTGGCACGACGCGACAAAAGAACCCAATAATCAGTTATGCTGTCCATATTTGCATTTGCTGATTTACAAGATGATTTACATTTACTCATTTAGCAGACGCTTTTATCCAAAGCGACTTACAGTAGGAGAGCATATAACACACACTGGATCCAGCTAAAGGGTTATTTTGTCGCATCACTCGCATTCGGTATAGATGACCCGTTAGATCAAACCATAACGTAGCAATTTGATCGCGTGATTTGTATCATCGTGACATAACACATACTTACAGTGTTTGAAAAAGGACGTAATCATCTGCTTTTTTCTGGGGTGCATCTTACCCCCAAACCACACAAGTGATGATTCGCCTTGTGATTGGCTGAATGTTCGTTCACTCAAATCTAAATAAACAAATCAGAGAACACGGGCAGAAATATCGAATTATCGGCGGTGGGTAAAAACAAAGTGCGGGGGACCGAATAACCTTTTACTAGGTAGGTAGCTTTTATTGTCATTCACCTGTACATACAGAGTGCACTTTTGAACGAAATTCCATTCCACTGGCTCATAAATACTGCACTAAACTAAACACATACCATAAAATCAGTATAAAAATATAGATATAATAAAAATTGCAACAGTGTTCATTTAAAAGAATATAACACTAAAAGGAATGGAATGACAGCAGCATATAAATATTAAATAATGCACATAGTAATTAGCAGCATCTAAAAAAAATGTATTGCACTTATTAAGCAGCAGCATATAGTACAATTAGTGCACATCGTAAAAAGTACTATTATTTCAATGTCCACATCTAGTACACATAAGAATCACTACAAAAAGATTCAGTGAAATAAAATGGTTAAGAAGTTATTTTTGAGTTCAGAAGTCTGATAGCTTGTGGAAAAAAGCTATTACAGAACCTTACTGTTCTGCACCGAATGCTGCAAAACCTTTTTCCAGAGGGCAGCAACGTAAACAGTCCATAATGAGGATGGGTGGGGTCTTTTGCAATGTTTTGAGCACGAGTCAGACAGCGTTTGTGTGCGAGGTCCTGGATGGAAGGCAGTGAAGAGCCAATGATCTTTTCCGCTGTCCTCACCACTCTCTGTACAGACCTCCAGTCAGAGGCTTTACAATCCCCAGACCATACAGAGATGCAGCTGGTCAATATGCTCTCTCTAATGCCTTTGTAGACAGTACTGATGATGGGAGAGGGAAGGTGTGCTCTTCTCATCCGACGCAGACAAAAAAGACGCTGCTATGCTCTCTTCACAAGAGAGGCGATGTTAACGGTCCATGTCAAGCTATCTGTGATCTGCACCCCCAAAAACTTGATACTACTGACTACTTCCACCGCAGTGTCATTGATGATGAGTGGTGTGTGCCTGTGCTGCTTTTTCCTGAAATCAACAATGATCTCCTTTGTTTTTTCGACATTCAGGAGCAAGTTATTTGTGTTGCACCAATCCACAAGCTGTCTCACCTCCTCCCTATAGGCCTGTTCGTTGTCATCCTGAATGAGGCCCACCACTGTTGTGTCATCTATACTAAGCTGCAGCTAAAAGTGCAACCGCCAGACCTGGAGATCGGCTGAATGAATTTGAAAACGGTACTACTAAAAGTGCGGGGGACACGCACCCCCCCACGCCGCAGTCATTACTCCAGTCTTCAGTCTTCATACTAATATGCTGATTTGATACTCGAGAAACTTGTCATTTTATCATCAATGTTGAAAAAACCCGTGCTGCAAAATCATTTTGTGGAAACCATGATACATATTTCTTAAGGATCTCTGATGAACAGAAAGTTGAGGGACAGCATTTATTTAAAAATAGATATATTTTGAAACATTGTCACTTTTGATTAATTTAAAGGAACACTCCACTATTTTTGAAAATAGGCTAATTTTCCAACTCCCTTAAAGTTAAACAGTTGAGCTTTACCGTTTTCAAATCCATTCAGCCGATCTCCAGGTCTGGCGGTAGCACTTTTAGCTGCAGCTTAGCATAGATCATTGAATCTGATTAGACCGTTAGCATCTCGCTCAAAAATGACCAAAGAGTTTCTATATTTAAAAGTTGAGACCGGTGGAAAATGAAAAGTTGCGATTTTCTAGGCCGATATGGACTCTTTGGTCATTTTTGAGCGAGATGCTAACGGTCTAATCAGATTCAATGATCTATGCTAAGCTACAGCTAAAAGTGCTAACGGCCTATTCAGATTCAATGATCTATGCTAAGCTACAGCTAAAAGTGCTAACGGCCTATTCAGATTCAATGATCTATGCTAAGCTACAGCTAAAAGTGCTAACGGCCTATTCAGATTCAATGATCTATGCTAAGCTACAGCTAAAAGTGCTAACGGCCTATTCAGATTCAATGATCTATGCTAAGCTACAGCTAAAAGTGCTACCGCCAGACCCGGAGATCGGCTGAATGGATTCGAAAACGGTAAAACTCAACTGTTTAACTCTAGGGGAGTTGGAAAATGAGCCTATTTTCAAAAATAGTGGAGTGTTCCTTTAACATATCCTTACTAAATGAAAGTATTGATTTCTCTTTAAAAAATGCTGCACCATTTTTGAATCTGAACATGATCACAAATGACATTTTAGAGCTTCAGGGCAGAGGAAGATGATAAATTAATAATTTAAATGATAATTTTTGCGTAAACTGTCGTTTAACCAGATCATTGCACCCTTGGGGCAGCAGCAAATTATATAACTTGAGCCTGGCTCTGGCTTTGAAGGTGGGGTGCCTCCTGGACCTCTTTGTGGGAATACTTTTCACCAGAGGATGGATGGTTTTCAGACCAGGAGGGGTTAAATGGTGGATGCAGACCTGCCTCTCAGCTTCATAAAAATGGATTCCGCCCTGTACGCCTGGATTCGTGGCAGCTGGCATGGCTTACACTGGCCTCAACTCCAAGGCCACAGGCTTAATCTTTGATCCCTATTATTCATTTGACTTTTTCTGTCTCCGTCTCTGTCTTTCATAACCTACCACCCCCTCACTTTTCACTCACAATTCTCATTTTCTCTCTTTTTAGTGCAGCTCTAGTCTCTGTGGTCATCTGGTCAGTAGTGATGCCCAGTCAGATGACTTGCTCCAGTCTGCAGCACTGATTATAGAGGAAGATAAAGGAGGAAGTGACAGACAAAGACAAACATAAGAGAATCCGGACCAAGGAGGTCTATGATATCTGGAGAAACTATCTGTTAGTATTCCCATTTATCTGACAGTTGCTCGGTCAGCACAGAACCCCCTGGAAGTATGCAATTTAAATTCTGCCATCTTCTCCCATGGGAGATTTTTGAGCAAATCACCTGAGCTGTAAATGCCATGTGATTAATCACTCTGGAGCTAAAGGAGAATGACATCAGGACATGCTAATTAGCCGGTGGGAACACATACAGTCCCAAACTCTTACTATGATGCTGACTATCATGAGCAGTCATATGACAAACATCAAACAGAGAAAAATTTAAAAAATAATATAATGATATTTATTATATTATATTATATTATATTATATTATATTATATTATATTATATTATATTATATTATATTATCTTTACTGTCACTTTTTATCAATTGATCAATGAAAAATGAGTCCTTGCTGATTAAAAGCATTAATTTAAGTTTTATTAATCTGAATGACCCCACATTTTTTAAATAGCAGCGTATCACTGTTTCCACAAAAATATCAAGCAGAAAAACAGTTCTTAACTAATAATAACAAGAAATGTTTCTTTGCTATCACAGAAATAAATTACATTTTAAAATATATTAAAATTACAGCTATCTTAAATTGTTAAAATTGTAATAATATTTCACAATATTACAGTGCACCCTTGATGAGCATAAGATACTTCTTTTAAAAACATTAAAAACCAATTACACACTAAATAAATAGATAATTAAAGGGGTCCTATTATGCTTTTTCACTTTTTCAACTTTAGTTAGTCTGTAATGTTGCTGTTTGAGCATAAAAAAGACCTGCAAAGTTACAAAGCTCAAAGTCCACTTCAAAAGGAGATATTTTATTGAACAGAAATCACTTTTCAAAAACTACAACGAACAACTCGTTTGGACTACAACGCATATTTTCCTGAATTTGTGATATCACAAATATCGACGAATGGGACGAGACCTGGTTGAGGTGCACTAGAGAAGGCAACGAGTGTTATCACTATGTCGGAGACACGCTAGCTTTCCCAAGGCAGACGAACTTAGAGTGGTTACAATCATCCGGGTTTAAATCGCGCTCAAATTGATTTGATTTTTACGCAATATTTACACTGTGGTAAGGGGCTTGACATTTCCCGACCAGTCGCTGAGTGGTGCCAATCACAACACACACTGGCCCAGCTAACCAATCACAGCACATTTTGTATTTCAGAAGGCGGGCCTTCATTTGATACAGGAAATATTCGAGCCGTTCATGCCAGACTGGAGAGAGAGGTGCTGTAATAATGTAAAATATGTGAAAAATAA
>NW_015557177.1:95742-99008 GCF_001515605.1 Sinocyclocheilus anshuiensis | reverse complement strand
ACCTGTTCTAGTACACCCCCAAAACAAAATCAAGACTTTGTAAAAGAGCATAATAGGACCCCTTTAAGTGGCTTGAAAAAAATTTTCCGCAACAAAGCTAACTCTGAATAGCCAGGTAAAGATATTTTTGGGTCTAGACAGTTTAATCACAGCATCTACCATCTGAAGCTAACGGGCCCGAGCTAACCAGCCAAACATTGACCTCTTTGGCCAAGACAGTTATGGCAAGTGGGAGTTTAGCAACAAAGCACGTTCTCTCATGCCCGTTCGAAAGACCCCACAGCTGTGTAGCCGAGCTGACATTTTTAAACAGGTTGCTTTTCATAACCCGTCACAGCTCAATCCTCCAGCTGACAACAGACCCACGCTCTCGCAGATGGAAAGAATAGGCTCCAAAAAGAGCAGTGGGAGGAAAAGAAGGAGAGAATGATATAGGGGGATGGGAATAAGAACATGGCACCACGCGCCATTACTGTCTGTCCTCCTCATTATCTTGTGATTGTCTGTGGTTGCGTGGGGTGTTCTTTTGAATCTGAATTGGAAACACTTTTGTCAGCTACTGTTTGAGTTTAGTCTCGCACAAGGGCTGCAGACACATCCTCCTCACTACAGCTAGAGAGCAGAAGTTCGTCTACAGAGAGCTCACTCTGTGTTAAGTGTACTCGACAAGACATATGCTGTGAAATTAGAGAGAAAGTCAATAATTTTCATTTATTAGACTCCCAAGCACACAGTGAGTACACTGTGTACCCCATAAAATGTACTTTTTAACACAGCACCGTGGAGTGTACAAAAAAGTGGTCTCCAGCGTTGAACCCAATACTCTTCCTTTCAATTTGCCAAATGGACACAATAATTATCGTTCTTAACTCACCCACCGCATGAGACACATAATTGTCTGAAACTCTTATTAAAACGACAAACAAATATAACAAGCTCAAGCGCAGAAATCAGCACTACCTAAGCGTACGGCGGATTCACTCCAGATTTGATCAAAATCTCATATTTCATGCCAGGTCTGACCTCTGTGCGACACTGAACTGTGCGACTTCCTGCCATATGTAATAGCATACTGGACAAGTTCCTTATTGATTTGGATGCTGAAATGGTGTTAAGAGCAACTGGGACCGTGCATGAAATGAAATTACACACATGTATCTGTGATGCAATATTTAATAAGCAAATGTTGTGGTATTTATATGTGCTGTGGGACAAGCCTGCCCTCATACAGATCCTAAGCTGACATTGTATGTATAATCATAAAGATGAAGCGCATGAAGAACGTTTCTAAGATGCATATCAAAGATGCATAAAACTCATTCGTTCTGATTGTGGACGCCCACATAATTACAAAGACTCGTGTATTGATGTGTGCAACATTCCATCACCCCAATGAACCTCAAGCCCATATCGTGATAATCGTTAATTAATAATGACGCCATTATCTATTGCAAGGCAAGACTGTCATCTAACGTTTCATGTTTTGTTTGAGGTACCGTAATCATTTGAAATTGCTCCACGGAAATGACTTGCAAGAGTGAGAGATCTCATTTGGGAAGAAAATTACTCTTAATTTTCCCCCTCAGTCCAGCTATTCACTTTGTCAGTGCCACTCCGACGGCCTGTGCATGGTAACAACGTCAGAAACTATTCTGCCTCGTCTCTGCTGGCTTTGAAGCTCTCTGTGAGTTGCGAGCCCTAAATGCTATATGCTATTTCCACTCCCAAATGTCTTTCCTTTCAAAGAGACTATTAATTCCAGTAAAGATCTTTGGTCACCAACTGTGCATGTTCTAAAAGAGGGTAAAATATTCATGCTGTTCAATCATAAATATATATATATATGGCATATAAATATACTTATATATGCATTCACAGAAACTTTATTCTAATTTTCTGTGTGGGTCTTCAAAAAGACGAAGACTATTCCTCCAAAGCCATGGAAATCTAAAGCGGCCTCATTTGTCAGCAGAACTGGTTGCCCATGGTGCACACGGAATACCAAAGCACTATATGGGTTTAATTTCGTGCTCTGGCGGAATACCCTTGGTTCTTGGAAATATTTAATTGTGTGGGTGGTCGGCACAGACTAATAAGGCAAATATGGGAGGGACAACAATGGCTTAAATCAAAGATCCACATTGTGTAAGAGCTTTACTCCAGGGGTTGAATGTGGTAGATAAATAAAGTAAAGCACAGGACATGTAGCCGCTTGAAAACTCCTGTCAATAAAAAGAAAGCGCATTTCTTTTGCGTCTAGCATGGCAGATTGTCTGCGCTTAATAAACGACACAGAACATCGACACAAATGTTTATTGCTTTTAAATACAGCTGTAATCAGTCTAAGCTAATTGCGATTGTGTTAGACAGCTCAGAGACGCTAATTCACAGCACAGCTGTATAATTTAATAGGCTTGACCCATGGGTCATTGCCACCAAGCGGATCTCTTGCTGTCATGTACGAACGCAGAGGATCCCACTCCTACAGAACTCCAACCAGTGGAGTTCATTATCAGGAATGGGCATCAACCATCATTCTCCAACACTGCGGGGCCTAAGGGGAAATAACACTGTTTGATTCCACTGTCATTATCATCTATTCCCACTCCCACACCCTGACTCTTTTTCTTCATCAAGTCAGACTTTTCACACCCTCCCCCCACCCCACGGCAGCCATTACAGCATTTGGTCCTCCCATGTCAGGATGAGTAAGATTCTCTGACTCTGTACCAGTTCTTCTCCTGAATTTCACATCAGCTGAAAGTCTGATTCAGCTGAGAGTCTGAATGCACTGAAAAAAATGTCAAATAACTTACATTTTGGTATAGCTAAATTAACAGACTTGATTCAAATTAAAAATCAAGTAAATAATGACTTTTGCCAGATCACTAAATAAATGTTTTCATATTTATGTAACATGCATTCTATTGGTCGATATAGATTAATATATTCAAAAAATGTATGAAAAATGCATGAAAATATTAAGCAACACAACTGTTTTCAACACTGATAATAAAGCACCAAATCAGTATATTAGTGACACTGAAGACCAGAGTAATTGCTGCTGAAAATGCAGCTTTGCCATCATAGGAATAAATAAAAATGTATTTAAAAATATAATAATAATATATTTAAAAAGGGACGTTATTTTAAATGTACAATATTTTTCATAAAAATACATAAATGTGACCCTGGACCACAAAACCAGTCATAAGTGTCCATTTCTCGAAATTGAGATTTATACATCATCTGAAAGCGGAATAAAT
>NW_015557177.1:85658-92811 GCF_001515605.1 Sinocyclocheilus anshuiensis | reverse complement strand
ATGTGACCCTGGACCACAAAACCAGTCATAAGTGTCCATTTCTCGAAATTGAGATTTATACATCATCTGAAAGCGGAATAAATAAGCTTTCCATTGATGCGTGGTTTGTTAGGATATGACAATATTTGGCCGAGATACAACTATTTGAATATCTGGAATCTGAGGGTGCAAAAAAATCTAAATACTGAGAAAATCGCCTTTAAAGTTGTCCAAATGAAGTTCTTAGCAATGCATATTGCTAATCAAAAATTTAGTTTTGATATATTTACGGTAGGAAGTTTACAAAATATCTTCATGGAACATGATCTTTACTTAATATCCTAATGGTTTTTGGCATAAAAGAAAAATCGATCATTTTAACCCATACAATGTTTTTTTGGCTATTGCTAAAAATATACCCAAGCGACTTAAGACTGGTTTTGTGGTCCAGGGTCACAAATATATGCCGACTTTGTAAGCTTAATAGACATCTTTCACAAAAAATTATAATTTAATAAATGTATTAAAAATTCTTACAAACCGAAAACTTCAGATTTCTAATATGCCCATTCAAATATTTAAACACATTGAAATTAAAGCCATTATTCACCAAAAATCTTGCTTTAACATTCTTGCTTTGACAGTTGTGGTGGTGAAGAGCAGCTTGGACATTCTGCAATAAATATTCCCTTTGTGTTCCACAAAAGAAAGAAAGTCATGCAGGTTTTAAAAAGGGGTGAGTAAACAATAACAGAATCTTCATTTTTGGGTGAACTAGGCCTATTCTTTTTAAACAACACTTTACAGTGTGTCTGGAAGCAAGTTTTCGTTTTAATGGGAATGCAACCGACTAACTGCAGGAGACGCAGGCAAATGAAGCCAGTCAATGCTGGATGTGCTCAGTATTTGTTAATGAGATGGGGCTTGCGGCACAGCGCAGAAATCCACCCCCTACAGATGGAATGCACCACGCTCAAGGGAGCAGGCTGTTACTAATTAGCATTACATAAGGGCCAAATAAATACATGTTCTCAGAAATAAAGTGATGAAACCTTGAATATTAATGAATTACAGCTCTCATCTGAAATGTTCCGATATCGCGCCTCAATATTACAAAGCCTGACATAAAAGAATCTCACACACATTCAGGAAACAATAACTGAAGCTGAATATGAAAGGTGAGGAAATTTAATTTAAAACTAGCTGACAGTTGTCCTAATAACCAACCCTTTTGCTGCGTGGGTTAGCATGTTAGCTATGCGTGTGTCTGCCGATTCTCTTATCTTACTGAGAACATGAGGAAGGAGAACACTAATTCTGTTTTTCTATCTGATGGCATACAGCAAGCTTCGCCTGACACACCTCAGGAATCAGTGCGGTGTTTCGAGACACACATACACAAACCTGCGCGTCCACATAAGCACATTTGTCATGTCTTTTGCAAGGCAGAGCTCGTGACAGCTTCGCCACACTCCACCCATGATCAGAGTCGCAACAATTCACACACATCTGCTTATCCAAGCACACCTAAGACGCTGTCAGGCACTTATGCATTTCAAAGCTGCCCACAGCACATTGACGATACCGTCAGCTAGCCACTTTAATTGAATGTGGGTGATACATATGACGAATGTGGGCTGCTTGCCTCCGTGCATGTGTATATATGTATGAGTGTGTTTGTGTGGGTGGGAAAGTCAGATAAGATCTGCTTCCATCAATACTTCTCTGGAGGAAATGTCATCATTAGTCACATGTGGATAGTCAACGGTCAGACAGTTAAGGCCACTGATATGCACAATTATTAACCTGTTTGACTTGGTTAACCTGTGCATTTCTAATACATAAAGTAGGGCTGGGCGATTTGTCCGATTTTATCGATTAACTCGAATGTAATGTTTTGCCATGATTTATTTTTTTAGAAATCGAGGAATTGCGATTTTGAATAGAAATATTACCAAACGTCAGAATTAGACACTTTGACAATATGCTAATATTAACAGTAAAGAGAAAAGAACGATCCGATGTCGGCGCATGTGATTAACCGCTCACGTGTGACACGGTCATATCGCAAGATGCCATTCACACAGAATGTGCTTTTGTGTTGATAAAGATGCGACGTGGACAGTGGAATAGGAAAAACATGCAAGAAGATGGGAGTGAACTTCTTTTAACTTGAGCGCTGCGTATTTAGACTGCCGTTTCATGCATGAGACGCTGCAAGAGACGCGAGCGCAACAGTCAAACACGTCCATGTTTACATAGAAAAAAACAATGCAAGCAGCGCAAGCGAATAAAAAACCTGTGACTACTACTGCAGTGAATCTCAACATTTTGGCGTACCGGACCCCAGTCCAATTCAGAACCATCCTCAAGGACCCCCAGAACAAAATTGACTCGTATCATTTGTGTCTTTGTGAGGACCAAATGCTGTCAAGTATAATTCAAGTTAGCTGACTTGTCCAGTATTTGGCCATATCATCAGCTATATTGGATTTTTTTTGTCAAAATATACAAAATTTATACAAAAATTCATACTTTATACGGACCCCCTGGCCTTATGTCAAGGACCACTAGGGGTCCACGGACCCCTGGTTGAGAAACACTGTACTACTGTATGTCTGATATTTCATGTTTGCATCATTGTGACAGGTTGAAAGCTGCTGTTGTTTTTACAGAACATTTACAGTTAATAATAAGTCTACTTGTGTTATACCTTTAAGTCATTTTGAATTTGAATTACCTTGACTTTCTGAACATATAATATGCATAAGAAATGTTGTACAATATGTAGTTCATGCATCTTTTCTGCAAAGATATTTGTGATTTGTTTAACATTTATATCATGTTGGCAACTTCATGGGTGGTGGCACTTGGAATAGAATTTTCTTTAACTAGAGGGTTAATAAAGAAAAGAGTTACTTGAATCATGTTGTAGTTACATTTTCAAGTTGACTAGTTAAAAAATTTAAAAAATCGAGAATCGGTCAAATGTTCTAAAAAAATCTAGATTTAAATTTTTTGCCAAATCGCCCAGCCCTAACATAAAGTATTCTTTTGAGTCTGATCTTTTCAATGAATAGGTTCACAAACTCATTGACAAATAGGAATTCTCAAATTAATAATTTACTGATTCACTGAACTGAGAAAAATATCTTTCAGACTTGTAACACGCAACTACTCACTTGCAACCATTTCTTTTGGATGCGTTTGAGTCTTATTAACGGCTCACATTTTTCTGAGCTGGTTCATTGAAACAAAACATTCAAAAGAGTCAAATCACATAAATGTGTTGTATTTCCCATCTGCACTGAAAGCTCAGTGGCGCATTTGGTGTTGCCCACTACATCAGGGGTAAGTAATCTGGCTGAGTTCCATCAGGCCTCCATTTCCCTGGTGTTTCCTCCCCTGACGTTTGAGAAACAGAAGGCTCAGCTGTGTTGTCCCCTCTTCGGTTATGATGAAGAATAGACACTCCATCAGTGTAAAATGAAGAGATGATGGTGAGTGCCAACTAACACGCCAAGCAACATGTCTGCCACGGGCACTCAGGGAGCTTCAAGTCTCAACAGCCGATTTGATTTAGTCCAAAAAATAACTCAAAATCACTTCCAAGATTTACGCCCCCCCCAGTCCTTTGGGAGCCCCATTCCTTGCCTGCTCTTTCCGCTTGATTGACAGATGAAGTCTTCTCTTTGTTGGGGTGAGTGGGACTGTCCATTCATTTAAGCGTGTCCACAGGCAAACACACACCGTGACACATTCTGATTTCTTCATACTGACTATTTGGGCCTCTTGACAGAATAAGAACCAGATGAAACGGGAGAAAACTCGAGGGAGTCTCATTTTATGAAAGGCTCTAAAAAAACAGCAATATGATGAATAGATGAAAATATGAGATCTCCATCCAGACATGTCTGAATACCACATCCTATCGTTTTATTACTGCAGTATGAAATAAAAAATAGATTTGCAGTTCCTGAAGTACTAGTCCGGCACCAGTGTGGGGAGAAAAAAAATTTTCAGTTAAGATTACTTTTTAGTATGCCACAATCATTCAGCGCTTGATAAAAAGAATAAAATGGTGCCTGATGAAACAAAAAAAAATTATTAATTCATGACTGTTTTATCTTACTTTTTTTTTTTTTTACTTATTTTATTTCTACCAACACATATGCACATTAAATATTTGATTATGTCTAGAGCTCACTTGATACACACACATTTGTTATAGATAATCAGATGACTTTATACAGCCTCAAAAGCAAGCCAGAAAACAGTTTCCTTAAAAGGTGCCTTCATACTAAAACCTGGGCGGCAAAGCAAATGCATTCTGTTATAGATGAAAGAACAGGCCAATCTCATTTCAGTATACAAATAAATGCATGTGACAACCGATCAAAATTGCGTATGCAAATATCACTGATGTCAGCACTTAAAGATTTTAAATGGCAAACTTTCAGTTTAATGGCATAAAGTTTATTTTCAAATTATTCATAATTGTTACCTAGTAAATTGGAAACTTGCAAAGATAATAACTGTACTTCACCCAGATGCTGCTTTTTTTCCACCACTTTGAAGAAACAATTACCCACTTTTTTTTGGAAATTTATGCAAAGTGTTTAAAATTGACATTTCTAATTTTGTAATCGTCGATATTAGCCAAAAAAGTTTTTGTTGACTTTGAAAATAGACCCATTTCATATTAGACTTATAATTATTATATTACTATTCTATTCAATATTTTGCATTCATAAAATGTTTTATTAAATAACCATGCTTTCTTTTCAAAATGTTGATATATTTTAATTATTTAAAGACTCTAAAAATGCAATTGCTTGTAAGACTCTACTATAACTACTTTGTTGTAAGGTATTATGCTTGCACATGCTCATTTGTAAAAAATAAAATACAAAAAAAAAAAACATTGTGAGCAAATAGGAGAACTTCAACAATAAATTTCTTGGAAAAGATGTATTCAAATAAAAAATAGACACAGCTAAGACTTTAGAAATGATTTAAAGGAGTTTGAATTGAGTTTGCATGTTAAATGGTTCAAGCTGAATTAATTGCAGAAATATGTGGAGAATAAAAAAAAAACAGGAATATCAATCGCCTTGTAAACACTGTAATTAAATAGCAATAAATTAGTGTATGTATAAGACACTGCATCTGTTCAGATGGTTCAAGCGGCACTCTAAAAATAAACCTCATTTTAGCCTCTAAATGAATATTAAAGTATACTGACATAGCTAAGGAATTTGGACTCAGATCTTCCAGCCTGCTATGCTCGCTATATGAGAAAATTCTATGTATTTACATAGAAATACAGTCTAATTCAGGGACTGCAGATTTTCTGGGAAACCATCTCCACCTTGGTGTTATAGTACCTCCAGTCCCTCACTGAGTTATTAAATTATGGATTGTGTGCCTGTGAAATATGACATTAAAGAGCAGCATAGACATGCTTACGGGCAGCACTCTCTTCTTGATACTGACAGTAATTGCTACTCCATAATGTAACATGCAGCCCTACACGTGGACTTAGGCTAAACTATTCATTCAAGATGAGGAGTATTAAACATCTGAGAGCGTTCCGTTCATTGCCGTCACTGCGGTCAATCAGTGTGTGTGTTTTCTTATGTAAGTGAATCTTGTATGCTGTATTTTTCCTTGCAGTAGAAAAATATCTCTCTGAGTGGACAAAAAATGCATTATTCGTATACTATATAGATACTCAAATGAGCAGTTTGCTGACATACACTGACAGACTCAACAATCCAGCCTGTAACTACACCCGGAAACACACACACTCTCTCTTTTTCTTTAAAATGACTGACTGCACTGTCATATAGATTACTTCTTTAGTGTGCTGAAGGTCTACCGAGCAATTCCAGAGGTTACACCCTACAGTGACTCCATTAAACTCCAAAATTCAGAGTTACGCAACCTTTTAAAGGGCCACATGCTTAAAGCATGTAAGGTTGAGTTCACATTGAGCGATCCAGCTAGACCAAAACAGGAGGGCAAAAAAGATGGCTCTGATGTAACGTCACATCTTATGGCCGTGACCCATGCCATTTGCTCTGAAACACGCTGCAGCACATCCTGCGTTAGCATGCAAATTCATGATTGGATTGAATAGAGGATATAGCTACCAACACTCTCACACGCAACTAATCTGGCAGACTAACAAGCTTTTAATTGGCCTTCTCTTTCAGATTAAATGTATTCCCAGCCATGAAATGAAAT
Source organism: Sinocyclocheilus anshuiensis (assembly GCF_001515605.1). Classification (NCBI taxonomy): domain Eukaryota; kingdom Metazoa; phylum Chordata; class Actinopteri; order Cypriniformes; family Cyprinidae; genus Sinocyclocheilus; species Sinocyclocheilus anshuiensis. The sequence continues at coordinate 86,583 of NW_015557177.1, read as the reverse complement.
GCTTTTAATCAGGCTAAAGGAGTTAACTTACTGTAGATTGCTCCATTATACTATCAACATCTGCATTTAACATTCTCCATGGATGTTGAACTAGACTTTAGCCAGAAGTGAATAAAGAACAAATGACAAAATGGTGATTTTCAGAACTACAGTGGGATCCTTAAAGGGATAGTTCACCCAAAAATGAAAATTATATGTTTATCTGCTTACCCCCAGGGCATCCAAGATGTAGGTGACTTTGTTTCTTCAGTAGAACACAAATAAAGATTTTTAAGTCAAACCGTTGCAGTCTGTCAGTCTTATAATGCAAGTGGATGGGAATCACGGCTTTGAGAGTCAAAAAACATACACAAACAAAACCAAATTAAACCCTGCGGCTTGTGACGATACATTGATGTGTAAAGCCACGAAACGATCGGTCTGTGCAAGAAACAGTATTTATATTGTTTCAAATGGACCATTGACACTCTATCTACAATCTCAATTAGGAGTGTCAATGGTCCACTTGAGAGATAGGTGGCGGAAATGCACTTATAAGTCTGCGATCCGCCGTAAAGCAAGAAGAAGAAGAACACGCATCAGGCGCCGGCTGTTGAACGCGCTCAGGATGCGCTCTGGACAGTTCGGATATTGCGGTGAAAATCAGAGGTAAAAAAACGATATAAATACTGTTCAGTTTCTTGCACAGACTGATCGTTTCGTGTATTTACACATCAATGTATCGTCACGAGCCACAGGGGTTAATTTGGTTTTGTTTGTGTATGTTTTATGACTCTCAAAGCCGTGATTCCCATTCACTTCCATTATAAGACTGACAAGACGGTTTGAGTTAAAAATCTTCATTTGTGTTCTACTGAAGAAACAAAGTAACCCACATCTTGGATGCCCTGGGGGTAAGCAGATAAACATCAAATTTTCATTTTTG
>NW_015557177.1:83998-85348 GCF_001515605.1 Sinocyclocheilus anshuiensis | reverse complement strand
GGCATCCAAGATGTAGGTGACTTTGTTTCTTCAGTAGAACACAAACGAAGATTTTTAACTCAAACCGTTGCAGTCTGTTAGTCATATAATGGAGGTGAATGGTAATCACGGCTTTGAGAGTCAAAAAACATACACAAACAAAACCAAATTAAACCCTGCGGCTTGTGACGATACATTGATGTGTAAAGCCACGAAACGATCGGTCTGTGCAAGAAACAGTATTTATATTGTTTTTTACCTCTGATTTTCACCGCAATGTCTGAACTGTCCAGAGCGCGTTCAACAGCCGGCGCCTGATGTGTCTTCTTCTTCTTGCTTTACGGCGGATCGCAGACTTATAAGTGCATTACCGCCACCTATCTCTCAAATGTTAGTGTTAAATATTGAAAAGAAATTAGTCATCGACTCATTTATTCTGTTTACTTTTACAACAACGTGAAGTTGGTTGCTTAACACACCTTCAAAGGTGTGTTCAAAGCTGCTTGTCGTTATGTATATGGTAATTTTGTAATGTCTTTTTTTGTTTATGGTGATGGGCAGTTCAAGATCGCTGTTGTTCAAGAAGTTAATGACCACATCTCCTCCCCTGTTGCGGTTGTGAGCTATAAATACCCAGAGCGCTCAGGACAGTTCGAACAGTTCGGACATTGCGTTAATCAGAGGTAAAAAACAATATAAATACTGTTTAGTTTCTTGCACAGACCGATCGTTTCGTGTATTTACACATCAATGTATCGTCACGAGCCGCAGGGTTTAATTTGGTTTTGTTTGTGTATGTTTTTTGACTCAAAGCCGTGATTCCCATCCACTTGCATTATAAGACTGATAGACTGCAACGGTTTGACTTCAAAATCTTCGTTTGTGTTCTACTGAAGAAACAAAGTCACCTACATCTTGGATGCCCTGGGGTAAGCAGATAAACATCAAATTTTCATTTTTGGGTGAACTATCCCTTTAATGTCTGAATTCACACTGAGATTTCACTTCAGATTCTTATGGCTCTGCCTGTTTTGTGGCAACATACTGAAATCAACACTTTTATCCAGTAAGGACGCAATAAATTGATAAAGAGTGACACTAAATACACTTAAATGCTTTATTTTTCAAATAAATGCTGTTCTTTTGAACTTTCTATTCATCAAAGTATCCTAAAATATACATTATATGGTAGTATCCTTAAATAAATTATGGTATTGAGGAAAGTATTAAAGGGGTCATATGATGCTATTTTAAAGATCATTATTTTGTGTATTTGGTGTAACAGAATATGTTGACATGCTTTAATGTTAAAAAAACACATTATTTTTCAAATACTGTTCATTATTGTAGGTCCTCTATGCCCCGCATCCC